>NW_006788426.1:559905-566199 GCF_000442215.2 Lipotes vexillifer | reverse complement strand
CGGGAAAAAAAAAAAAAAAAAAAAAAAAAAAAAAAACAACAACAAAAAAACTCACATTTCAAGGCTGAGTAGCTCTCCGGGCAAGCAGTGTGGCTGAGGACATTCCAGACAGAGAACATAACACGATCAGGCAAAGAATCCTAACATCGTGGCAAAATGGAAAGTGTAAGGAAGTTGGAAATGGTTGCAGTGCTGCATAATTATGTTGGTAGTGACAGGGGCAAGGTGGGAAAGGTTGGCAAAAACCAGATGCTGATGGGTTTATGGTAACCTTGCCAATGGGTAGATGCTGAAGGATTTAGGCAGGGGATGTAAAATATCAAATAGGATCTATTAAATAGATTATTCTAATGTAATCACTCATAGAAGATAGCAAATAAGAATATTTCACATGATAAGCCTTTCAGATGTAACTCACATTTATTATAATTAAGAAACTTAATATTCAGGGCATAGCTGTACATTGTAAAACCTGCCAGGATGAGCTTATGATGAATATCTCTGTTATTCAGAAAGTATATACCAGAAGGGACTTCCCTGGTGGCGTAGTGGTTGAGAGTCCGCCTGCCGGTGCAGGGGACCCGGGTACCGCAAAAAAAAAAAAAAGAAAGTATATACTAGCAAGTATAGGTTGTACTGTAATCAAGAATAGTGAAGGTGTGACAATAGATGGAATCTTTCGGCAATTTCACTTAGCATAGCAATGAAACAAAATAGCCACATTCTTAGGATGTTATATGCAGTAGTTCTAGCATTAATGGAGTCTCACTGATCACATTTCTCCTCCAGAGTAGGGGTTGTTCCTTCAAAGATGGATGTTTTGTAAGTTCCTTTCTGAACCATTTATCTGTAAATATTTAATTACAGGAAAGGTTATTTTGACTAGTTATCTGCTCTCCATCTTTTCTGTTTCCCTTTTAGCACATCCACACCCACTGTAAGATCATTAATGAATTGAGCAAAACACAATATAAGCATTTGCCAGTATCTGCTTTTTAAACCTTTAAGTGTTTAATGCAAAACTGCTGCTTACTTGTCTGCCTTGAATAATCTTAGAGTGAAGGAGAATATCTTGCTCATTTTCTTTAATCAAATGAGTTTAACTGATCTAACATCTAAGAGAAGTAGTTTTCTCTAGCTTCAAAGAGCAATGAAATGACTTTATTTCATTTTTCCCTTTTGTGAAAAATATAGAGTAGATGGCTTTGAGATAAGTTCCCTAAAATATCACTCAGTGCTGTTTTTTGACAGCAATCCCTACCTCTTTTATTGAAAGTTCGTATAATACAGATACTATTGAATACATGGTATAAATTCTATGTATTATACTGATACCTTGTGATATGAACATATAAAAAGCATTAGTAGCATATAAGGGAAGTTCGTAAAGTTAATTTGCACATTCTTTCAGAGTCAAATGGAATGACGGAGAACGATTAGGAAATGTACTTTTTAAAAAGTATCTTAGAAATATAAACCAAAAAAATAGTGTTTTCCCCAAGAGAAATTTGAACTAACATTTTTCAGTTTTGTGATAAGAATGTATCTGTGTTCTCAGAGAATGCATGGGACACGAAATGTACTTACATATTCGAATAAAAATGTTCTATCTCATCTTCCTTTTTTTGTTGTTGATTTTTCAACATATCAGAAGTTTGTTTTTTTTTTTTTAAGTACAATTAATGGGCTTTCTGGCTGCAAACAATTGTTCTTAAGTTGCTGTCTAGTTGGAGAAGTTTCTTAGTAGGGTTGTCTCTCATTTGTTTTTGTTATAAAAACAACTTTCTGTTTTAGAAAGTAGGGCTAGAATAATGAATGACTAATGAATGTTACATTTTATTTTGAGTTTTCTGAACTTCTGTTTCTTTTTGTGTTATCTTGGAAAAATTTTGCCTTTACAGTTATAAATATTTTCTGACCTTAAGCAACTTGATGGCTGATATAGAGTCTATTCTCATTCAGGACAGCTAAAACTTTCCCCAAGTTGGCTATGAACAAAAGTAGGATTAAAAGAAAAAAAAAAAAAACCCAACAAATCAAAACAGGGCAGGGGATTATGGCTGATGATCAGATCAAAGTTAACAGTGTTCCAAATGCTGAAAATATCTCTCTCAAACTTTTCCAAATCAAATTTCTGTAGTTATCTTGCAATAATTTGAAGAAGGAAGGGTTTTTACTGCTTGGAGAATGAAAAAACCAACAGTCTCATAGTACATTTTGAAAAAGGGGTTCTTTGTCACTTTTGAATAGAGGATGTGTGTGGAGTTTGTTCTTTATAATTTTCTTCAACAGAAAAAAAATTCAACAAGTTGGCAGTTAGCTGCACCGATTTCCTCTTTGTGGCAGAAATACTGGGATGTCGTGGGAGAAAACCGCTGCCCATCTTAACATGGATGCTTAATTGTATTCTCTAATTCTTCTTAGTTACCATTGCAATGTTCTTAGCTGCCTTTTATTTGTTGTTTCTCCTGGACAGAAGTGATTACTAATTATTGCTGCACCGAAGAAGTGGGCCATTTGGTTTTCTTTTCTTTTCTTTCTTGCTTTTTTTTCTCCTTTTATTTTTTAGGAGACAAAGTGAAAGGAGGATTGGAGGTTTTCAGTCCAACAGCTCATCCCCTACATGCCTGGGCTGCTTCCCTAATTTGCATGGGTACCTTGGGCATTGTCCTGTGGGACTGGGGTACCTTGACCTCTTCTATAGTTTAGTGACCCTTGTCATCTTGCTGTTCATTCGTGGGGCCTGTTTAATGCTAATTAGTCCTTCAACCAGTTGCTGTTTACAACTGTGTGCTTTAGAAAGCAGGGCCCTCTCCAAAGACCGCATTGGTGGTCTTAAACTGAACTACTAGGATTGAAGACCCACCACCCCCGGAGAAGAGCCTCTTAACATTTCTATTTATTTTGAAATAAGTAGTAATCACATCATTAACATAAATAAACAAACAGTGAATAACTGAATTTTTGGCCTCAATGCTTCTTAAAGATGGACAGATGCCCCTTAGGAAGCTGCTTTAATCCTTAGTCTTTAACTCTGGGTTTCTAAAAAATAGATGATCTCAGCCTCCACGTTAACACTGCGGACCATGAATATTGGATAAAGGTATGATAAGAGTGCTGAAAAAGAGAGAGCAGGTTCAATGACCTCAGGTTTAGGAAATATTTACAATATGGTTATCTACTGTTTGATGAAACTGATTGAACAAAAAGAAAAAATTCTGTGGACCTCATGCTTGGTGTGTGTTTGACCTTGGTAAATATAGGCCCCAGAATTTATTACTGGCTTTATTTGAAAGACACTGAATCTGCATTTCAGCTGAGAGTTCTGTGCGCCTTCCTGGTGCTTGGCTAATGGAAGGATCAGGGATGCGTTACAGACCTCTTTGACCAGCACTGCCATTCTCGTCTTTATGGACGTGTTGACTGAAGCCAGTGCAAGTCAAAGGCCTCTCCTGCCACCACTTTGGGGTGCTGGTTACAAAGCCACATTCTGAAACAGAAACTCTGAGATCAGTGTTTGGCATAGTCACTGAAGCACACTGTCTCTGAAAAGAGGACAGTGGAAAGAAATCTGTGTCCTGTGGCCACTGATATTCTTTATCCTTTCCTGACGAAGTATGATGTAGATGGCTGTTTAAAGGGTTGGGATTCAAGGCTTGTGTGATACACAGTACCTTTGCGTTACTTCTGAGTAGCCTCTTTATTCCTAATATTGATAGTGTGACATATTTATTGCAATGAAATTAACAAAAAATATTGAATGCCCCTTTATGTACAGAAGTATGTGGAGTTTAGGGCGGGGGGGGGGATGCTTCCACTTCTTCTTTCATGGGCACAGTAAATCTCATGTTGACAGGCTAGTTGGCTTGATCAGCTTGTTTATGCAATTTCTTTTACAATGAAGGTTGGGTAATGCTTAATTGAAGCATTTTTGATTAGAAATGCTTCAATTAAGGGCAAACGGGATTGGATGCTAAATGGATTTGAGTAACTTCCTGGATTTGGGGGAAACTTAATAAGCCCTAAAGTAAGTAAGGCAGGTCATGTATTAAATAAAAGTCCTTACTTAGTTCATGGCATGAGAAGACAAACCTATTGTCTAGTTGTAGGGCAGGTTTTTCGCTTTTAAGTAATATTTTGGTAGCTCTTTCTACAAGAAGTTGGATGTGTGAGTGTGTGTGTGTGTGTGTGTGTGTGTGTGTGTGTGAGAGAGAGAGAGAGAGAGAGAGAGAGAGACAGACACACAGAGACAGAGAAAGAGAAGGGAAGAGGGAGAGAGGCACAGGCGGACACTGAGTGGTCCTAAGGCCAATTTAAAGATCCTCCCTTGCCTCTTGCCCCTCGGCTTTGTCTCCTTCTCAAATACAAACATAAAGCGGGTGGATGGAGACAGACCTTCTTTTTCGTTGGCTGTGACCTGACTAGGATATTTGTAGCTCACAGAGTAGAAGTGTGTCCCATCTGTGGAATTCTTTTTTTTTTTTTTTTTTCCCATCTGTAGAATTCTGATTGTGCACTTCCTTTAGTAGGTCACTGATTTTCTACTCTACTTAAATTCACATTCTTCTCAGTGAGGGACTGACACTCATGATCTTTAACCTGGCTGGAAGACTGGTTATGTTGTTGTGAAAATCTGGGGGAGGAAGGCTCACTACCAAGTTATCATTTCAGGAGGAGTATAATTTACTGTTGTTTTCCAGCCCTTGGAGGATCCTCAAGGAGGTGATTTCTGTACAGGGTACAAACCTCTAGCAGAGGAGTAGAGGAACAGGCTGGGGAAGAGGGGACCGAATCAACCTCACGTTGTCCTTCCCATTTCTTGGTTTTCTCAGCTGTTAAAAACTGGGACTGCACCCCCATCTACCTGCTATGTCACAGAGTTGAGAGAAGTTGTCATGAGATAATGTTTATAACAGTCCTCTGGAGACTTTAGAATGGAATACACAAGGATGAGGCGAATCCTGACTACAGCCATTTTTGACATGAATTACCCTCAGCCGACAGGAGTATATAGAGTAGGCCTGCCTGTATGCTAGTAGTTACTCTTCCCTTGTTTTGACCAATTTGCTCTACCGTTCCAAAAATATTTTGGAGCACATGTACACTATAAATATTTGGAAAATACATTATATACATATAATACTGTAGTAATATATCTTGTATATGACAAGCCTATAAAAATGGAAACTAAAATAAAGAGATACAGATAGAAGCCTCAGTATATTTCTCCCATACCCCAGTTGATTATCTTGTACCAACTTTCCTCCTTGGGAGTATGAAAACCCCCTTTAAAGGCATTGTTTAGGGCATTGTACCCAGGAGAAGACGGGCTGTGTTGTAGAAGGACTGCATATTTAGAAAGTAGAATGAAGTTGACATGGTACGTTATTGGTAAGTATACCCCCTAGGTGGAGTTGGGTGTTAGGTCTGATGTAATTGCTATGCTCCTGTGGCTTGATAAAATTCATGTTTCCTCCTACCCTGTCAGAAATTAATAGAGGGCCACAATTTGTTCATGTGCCATGGTGTCCTGCTTCACTACCAATGGCCTGGCTGATTTGGTGGACATTAAAAGGAAGCAACACTCTAGCCTTTCCCTCTCTCAAGTATCTTAAGGCCACCTCACTTCTTTCTCCCTCCAGCTGTAGAGCAAGGCTGACTTCCTTTTGGATTCTATCTGGAAGTTCGAAAGTGGTTAGGAAATGTGAGGTTAGCGTTTTGTCAGGGTAATTCCATGCTTCATTTATTGGTTTTTGGTCTTTAATTTTTCCAGCAAATATTCAGCTAGAGTTAACAGCATATTAATTTCCTTAGTGGAGAACATCAGCTTTATTGCAGAATTCTGCCCTGGAGCTTTCTGTGTGTTATCGATTTCTCTTCTGCTTGTGTGTGTGTGTGTGTGTGTGTGTGTGTGTGTGTGTGTGTGTGTGTTTTGTTCCAGTCACATTAGATTTTTCAGAAAATAACCTAGGTTATAATTTTTATGTCTTCTTTATTTTCCATTTGCATTTGGGAATGATAAGAGTGAGTAGTCAAAGGCTCTTACCTGGCACAGAAGGGAAGAAATTTACCGTACCTTCCTTGTGGTTTTTGTTTCTCTTAAACCTACAGTGATGGAGGATTCATCAAGATACAGGTCAATGGGGGCTTCCCTGGTGGCGCAGTGGTTGAGAGTCCGCCTGCCGATGCAGGGGACTCGGGTTCGTGCCCCGGTCTGGGAGGATCCCACGTGCCGCGGAGTGGCTGGGCCCGTGAGCCGTGGCCGCTGGGCCTGCGTGTCCGGAGCCTGTGCTC
>NW_006788426.1:534365-559878 GCF_000442215.2 Lipotes vexillifer | reverse complement strand
AAAAAAAAAAAAAAAAAAAAAAAAAAGATACAGGTCAATGGGAAAGGACTCAGTTTTACTTTGCAAGCTCTCCTTAGGGCCTGAAACAGCTGGAGAATTTCTTGAGCACCAAAACATTAGATGGGGAAGATGCAGAGAACAAATTCCAGTTTGCTTCGATTTTTGTCAGAATTGGGAAATCTATTGGAAAAGGAATTCCCCTGTCCTGTGCTTAATCCTGAGCCCTCTTCTTTCTCTTTGTATCAGCTATTTTAATTTTTAATCTAAAAGAAAAAAAACTAAAAACAAAACAAAACAGAACAAATCAGAGCATGTTCTTCTGCACTGGGATGTGAGAATTTAACTTTTCTTTTCTTTGTGTCTTGTGAATATTAGTTGGTTTACCAAATCTCTGGCAGTAAAGCTCTTTGCTTTCAAACAGAGCTGGTTCATTTCTGCAGATGTTTGTTCACTCTCTGATAGGTGGAAGGCCCTGGGTAGGAGTTTATGTCTCTATTTCAATTTGAGATTTAAGTAAATACTAAAATTCTGAGAGAAGGCAAGACTGCTTTTTATTGTATCCTCTCTGATTTTTAGACCTTTTTCCAAGTTTTGGTCACAGCAGAGACAGTCTTTAAGGTGTTTCTAAATTTTTTGCCTGTGGAACAATATAGAAAATTAAGCTGCCCTGATAACCTGACTGTTGTTTGGCTGATAGCTTCTTCTGATTTCCTTGTGTTCTGTTTGCTGAGGTTTCCTTTCTGTTAAGAAGCAGTAGATGGTTCTATATGTTTCTTTCTCTATGTGTGCAGAGTGTTAGGAAAAAGAAAAAAAAAAGCATCTAAACTTCTACTTTCCTTCTTCAAAGGAATTATAATCTAGTTGAGAAATTACAACATATACACCTGGAAAGGTAATTATCTCCCCCTCCCCAATTTTCATTACAGTATAAGGCAATAATGAAAAAATGTCACAAGGTGTAGTACACTAGATACTGCCCAATAAATTGTAGTGATTCTCACAGTTCAGAGGTGAGGATTATTTTATTTCTTTCATTGCCATCATTTTATTCATGTTGACACTGAGATCAGTGGTACTGAATTAATTTCCTTCAGTTTATACTTTTTTTTTTTTTTCCCTTGCGTTATGCGGGCCTCTCACTGCTGTGGCCTCTCCCATTCGCGGAGCACAGGCTCCGGACGCGCAGGCTCAGCGGCCATGGCTCACGGGCCCAGCCGCTCCGCGGCACGCGGGATCCTCCCGAAACGGGGCACGAACCCGCGTCTCCTGCATCGGCAGGCGGACTCTCAAGCACTGCGCCACCAGGGAAGCCCCAGTTTGTACTTTGAGAGTCATTTTCACCAGCTGGTATTTCTGATAGGGAAACAGGTTTTGGTTACATTTTTGGGGGAAAATGAGCCTCTGTCATTATTTTGAACTAGTGCCGGTGCTGAGTGTTGAAATGTGGACTTTGGTGACTCTCATTTACTGGGGATTCCTTGATTAGGATATTACTTTTGCTACATCTCTTCTTTTTGTCTCCAGCAGTGACTTATTCCATCACATTTGAATAAGATGGCTCAGGCCCCTCAGAACTCTTCCTGAGAGATTTTCCTCTGTCTCTGTGAGCACCTTGGAGAGGGAACAACACCAACTCCAAGGGATCCTGTAGATTTTTTTCTTTCTAAGAACGTTTTTACTCTTCAGTTATGCTGTAGTTGATTTATGTCTATAGCATTTAAAAATGAATTCCTCGTGCAGTTTTCTTATCCCGAGCTGGAGAAAATGGAAAGTGCTTCATTTTTTTAACTTCTCTTTATTGTGCTGTAGAAGACTATATAACAATAGAGTTTGTGTTTAGCTCTGATGCTGTTTTGTTTGCCCAGTGATCTTCATCTGGCTGTTTCTTTCTAACACATGTTATGTCTTGGTTGGATGGTGGGTTTGTACATTTTAATGATTATACCCAATGAAAACCGGTAAAAATGTTTCTTCTTTTCATATTTTCATTATCTACCAGGCAAAGCAGTTTTTATCATTTTCTGTATTCCTGTGTTTTTTCCTCCCAGAGTTAATTTTAGGTGGTCTGAGTTGGATGGGACGGCTGACGGGTGTTATTTATGAAATGTCATTGGACTTGTTTTCTGAACTGAATTTCCACTTTACGTGTAATACCTTTTTTGCTATTTAATGGTTTCTGATTGGAAAGGAGATACTATTAAGGAATTGTTTAGAATGATGTTTAGACTTTCACTCTAAAAGGGTTCAAATAATACAGAATCCATCTGTAAATGTAAATGAATTTATATTTTTCCCTGTAGTGTTAGGATTTGCTAAACCTTCCGAGACTGCTCTTTGCTAGAGTTGCTTCTTAAGGTTGCTTCTTAAGGTCTTTATCTTTTACAGTTATCTTTGAGCTAATTTATTTTATCATATCGGTACAGGTTTGTGTGTATATAATTCTCTTAGCTGATTAAAAACAGGCATTGAACATTACATGTTCTTAGAGGAACAGTGAGCTGAACTTGTCTTTCCTCGCTCCCTTCTGATAAAGTGTGTTTCCTTTTTTAAGAGAGTTAAATGTGCTTTCCCAAAATGGCATTTTGGTGTGAGATAGGAATAGGCTAGCCAGTGTCCCAGTAGTGTTCCAGTGATTTCTATACAAAAAGTCTGTCATGGGTTTCCTTAAAAAAAAAAAAAAAAAAAAAAAAAAAAAGTCAGGTCTGCTTCTGTATTTCAAATATGACTTGATAAAAAAACAAACAACCTTCTATTATTATATTATTATGTAACATTTTAGAAACATCTTTTGGGTAAAGTGCTTTTTATTTTGGGAAAGAATAGTTTATAGAAATATTATTCTGGTACAGAGATGACATGACAGGACTTCCTCTGACCCTTTATATAGATATTTGGAATAAGAAAAATAAGTATTTTCCCACGAATTCAATGGAAATATTCAACATTCTTACATCATTGCAGGTACCTGTAGCTACTAGCAAACTTAAGGTTAGATGGCATATATTTATTGAGGATGCAGTTCTCGGGGTTACAGGGTTTGTTTTTAATAGCAATGTTTGGTAGGCTGGGAACTGCAGGAACGTGCGTCGTGCGTAGCGGGGTTGCCAGGGTGTGGGATTGGCAATGCTGGGATTGTAAATATATACCCTTTCCCCTTTGCAGTCTACCCACACCCCTCCCACCAGTAGTTCCCCTTCTTATGTGCTCCTTTGTGTTTTGCATATGTCTTTTACCTTTTTACAGTTTGTTCAATTGCAATCTCCCTAGTGTGATGAGGAAAAAATTACTAGCTTAGTTTGCTTTCCTTTCTTTCCTCACATCTCTCCCAGAGCCTTTTCATGTTCAAGAACTAATGTCTCCATCTTTTCCAGCTGGCACTTTAGGGACTCTGGAAAATGTATGTTATAATTATGCCCTTAACATCTCATACTGCACTAACTGTGAGCACTTAACCGCTGTTGGGTTCTTGGCCTATTCTGTGTCTCCTTTGCTTAGAATTCTGAAGTTCTAAAACCCTGCAGCTTTTCCCTCTCTTCACTTTCAGAGCCAGGGAGCTCTGAATTAACTTTGAAAGGAAAGCCTGTTTCCTATTTCTGTCTGTCACCAGATGTTCCTAACTCACTGAGAGATGCTCCTTTCAGGTGATAAAGCGTTTCCTTGTGCCAAATGGCTTCCTAAAATCTCTAGATTCATTCCTTTTGTCTTTTTGAAACCAGCCACTGAGACATGGGATAAACAAAGTTAAGTGTTTTTTTGTTTTTAATCTTCTGAATGGCAGGTGTAGGAAGTAGGGTTTTGCCAAATGATCAAGGGCATCCAGAGCAGTATGGGGAGAATTGCATCCTGTAGGCTCTAAATATGCATATGCTGAATTCCAGAAGTTGTTAATAAAGAGGGAAGATCCAGTAGGTTTACATATACCATTATGGTCAAGAAACATTTGAAATAAGAAATAAACAAACACATGTGGACTCTATAACTAAATATTACTATGGTATATTAATGGCATTAGCAACATGAGCAATGAACAGATTCGTTAAACAAAGTTTGTCTTTCCATCTAAAATGAACAGTATTGACTGAAGTGCAATGCCATACCTGATTCAAAATTATGTAGAAATATTGACTGAGTCAGTCTCTCTACTAAGATATGCAAACAACTCTGGTTCTTGATCACCTCTGAAGAAGCAGCAGTGATGAAAGAAGCCAGGGAATCTAAAGAAATTTGTGCTGTTAATACTATAGAAAGAATTCTGACTGATGGGCATTTGATTCATCTTCCCTTCTTTGAGTGTAACCTTGAGTCTTTTGTGAGATCATGATAGGAATGCATAAGAGTTTGTGATAGATTATGCTTTCCATTTGCTTTCTATGTTGCAGTGTATTTGCTTTTCACATTTAACCTGTAGAGTAGGCAAGGCAAGTATTATTAATATTATCCTTTATTTTACAGAGGAGGAAACTGCTCAGAAAAATGAGTGAACTACCCAAGGTCATGCTGTCAGGGCCAGAGTACTGTGCTTATTGATGTTGAGCCCAAGACTTTGTGACATTTGTGGCGGGATGGGTTGGGCTGGTAGCAGTTAGTTTTCTCTCTGGCTGTAGTTTCCTGTTCCTGTTTGAAAGATTCAAGATTTGAAATTTCTCTAATATTAGTAGCTCGTTTTGCTTTGGTTTGGAATTGTCATTTGATAACACTTTATTTTTCCCCCTCTCATGAATCCTCTTTAGAAGAAGGGGATGCTTTGTGACTACAGGTAGGTAGTTCTGTTTCCTTTTTCTCTTGCATTTTTCCCCCTCTTTCTTGAATCTTCCTTCTTAAGACATTGAAAATTGAAAAAGAAAGGAGAGAAAATCTCAACAAGAAAAATTTCAGTGACAAAATGATGTGAGTCACTGGGTGTGTCAGTCCTTTGTACAAATATGAGTAAAGTAAGGAAGTGGAAATTAAGTAAATACCATCCTGTCATCATTTGCTTTGTGCTTATTTTTTCTTGAGGCTGTCAGGAAGGGTGAGCATATCATTACATACATTCTTGCGTAGAATGTAATTTATCTTCCTCTCCAAATGGTAGGGGCCCAAGAGAGAGAGATTAGTCTATTCATCCATCTGGCACTCCAGTGAAACAACACCAGAAATTCTACCTTTCAAATGGCGTTGGAGTTTTAAAGTTTTGTTTTTTTTTTAATAAAATGATAAAATACTAAAAAAAAAAAAAAAAAGAGAAAAAAGAAGAAGGGGATGCTGACTTTGCTGAGGAGAAGTAAATTACTGGACCAGGTTCAGTATATTTGAAAAAGTTCCTTCTTTTCCTTCCCTCCCTGCCTTTCTTCCTTCTTTCCTTCTTTAGACAGACAAGTCAGGAGAGGAATATTATCTTATACATCTTTGATTTTCTAAAGATACAGAGTGCTTGCCATGTAGTATATGTACAATTCATCTTTAAATTACGATAAATTAAAATGTGCTGAGTATCTGAATCAGACCACAAAGCATGGTCTATTTTTTGTCAAGTGAAATTAGTATATGTTGTGCAGTCCTTATAATCCCTTTGTGATTTCTGCAAGTGTGCTGTGTGTTTATCTTTCATTTAGCAGGGCGCCTTTTGACTGAATAGATACACACATACATAAATTCACACAACCATTTCACTGTTTAGTTACAGGATAGCTGTATGGGTTAGTAATTCTGAATAGTTTCCATGATGTCCTCATTACTTGGTATTTACACAAATCTGACTAATGGTATGTAAAGGATAAAATAATATTTTCTTTTTTAGGATCCCCTCTCTTTCATCTTCTAGGTCTTGGGTTCTTAAGCTCTCAAAATAATATTTAACATTTGTAAAGGACTTTGTATTTTGTGTAGTTCTTTCATTTACATGTCTCACTAATCTTTATCCCAGGATAATAAAGTGATTGACTCAGTCGTTTGTTGTTTTTTTTTTAATTAAAACACAGCTTCAGTTCTAAATTTAGGCACATATTTACTTTGAAGATAATAACATCTAAGAAGCATTATTTAATTAATGGTGATGGAGTTTTCCAATGAAATGATACAAATTCAATTTATCCTTAATATTTTAGATGCAGAGGAACATGCTTTCATTCTAAATGACTAAATTAGTATTACTGCCTCAAATGACACTTGATTTCCCTTTAAGCGTATTCATTGTAATAAGGAATTAACAGCATGAGGATTTGAATTTTTATACGCCTTCTTCCTGCTCCCCTTAGAAATGACTTAGGAGTTAGTAATATGGGGTCGGGGTGGGCATGTGAGGTTTTCCAGTTGGAACACTGGAGCTCATTAGCATCTTCCAAACCCCAATGCTGTTTTGTTTCAGATAGATTTATTACACTGTCTTTCTCCCCAATTCACTGCAGTGTGTGAAGGCTCAATGGGAACAAACAAAAGCGATATGTAACCCCTGAACCAATTAGCATCGCTTACGATGTTCTTAATAGGCTTAGCTACTGTATATGAGACTTGGGAAAATGACTTGACTTTTATGCTTGCTCGATCTCTCGGGAAGTTTTTCAGTGTCAGCTGCTTCATAGCCACAATGTAAATTTCACGTGTTTGATTTCCAGCTTTCTGATAGAAAACCTTCTTTACAATTTGATGGCTCCAGGGTGCCAAAGTCACTCACTTGCAGCTGTTCACTTATTTGCACAGGGTCTGTTGATGCGTGAGAAGAAGGCACATGTGACTTGGTCCTGGGGCAACTGTCTGCCCTCGGCCTGCGTGTGGGACAGGGCACAGCCCTGCAATTTGTTCAGCTAGTGCCGACGCCTGGGGCGCACGCCTTCTTTCTAGCTCCTCCCGTTAGCCTTCGTCCTCTCGTTTTGGTTCCCCTTTTGTTCCCTAAAGGTATAAATGATTCACGTTTCCCCTCTTCCACTACATCTTTCCACTGACACACAAAAAGGGGAAATAAATTGAGGTATATCGTTAGTGACATTTAAGGGAACAGGACAAGCCCTGCCTTGCCTACCTAGAGAATGTTGATTCCACAGACAAATGGAGGACTGTACCTCCTGTGAATTCAGCTGTTTTACATTTTAAGTAAAAGCGTCTACAGTTTTATTTTGTGTATGTCAAAAGAGTTACTTGTATTCCTACTTTATATAAAGGATTCTATCATAAACATACGAAAATGATCCTTCAATTACTGTAATATATGATATTCCAATTTAAGAAGGTGAATCTAACCACCTCTTGACAGTATATTTGTTACAAGATTAGAGTTGGAAGACAGACTTGCCTTAGTTACTGACTGGTTGACTTTAGACACACTACTTAACTACTCTAAGTTTTAGTTTCTCCATCTGCAAAAAAAAAAACAAAAAACAGTAATCATGGGATTTTCGTGAATATTCATATAAAGCTACTGTTAAGTCTCTGCCTTGTAGTAAGCATGCCAGAGAAGGTAGCAATAATGCCAATAGAAATCTTTTGGAAAAATAAAGAAAAGGAGCCTAGGATACTAAGAAATGTAAGGCAAGTTGGAATAGTTCATTAATGAATCTCTTGAAATGGAAGAAGTTGAGAAAATTATATGGTAAGGCAGCCTGTTCATTCCACAAATTCTCTCTACAACTCACCCACATCTTGATATCCTGGTCCCGTATTCAGCCTAGTGTTTGTAAGGTCGAGATTGGGTTGCCTTACATGAATGTTGGCTTCCGCAGGTTTATAGCTGGGGAGCATGATTCAATAATTTCCCCTGCTTTCTCCTCTTATGTTGTATCCTTAGACACAGGTTTGTGTCAGCGATTTTGTCCTTTTAGAGGTAATAAGATGTGCTAGAATACCAGAGTGTTCTGAGCACCAGAGCAGTGCCAGCCACACAGAAGACACCAAGTGTGTATCTGAGATGAGTATGAGAGGCCTCCTATGAGCCTTTTAAGTTGTTGGATTTTAATAAGATAGGACAGAGAGGGTGGTTGTTGGAAGGAGAGGGTATCTGTAGCCAAGGTGACCTGGCCAGATTCTTTGCCAGTATTTTCTTGAAAGCACTGAGCATTAGAGAGGGGTAATGCTTACTAAATAGAGCTGGTTACTAAGGTATCTGGAAACAAGACTGAAGAATGATTTTATTTGCTATTCAAAAAAAGGACTTTTATAATAGACCGATACCAGCTGAAGGGGCTGGTGGTAAATTGAACTCTTTGGCTTCTGGTTTTACTAGTGAAAAAACTTCAGGGAAAGCTAGTGGGATTTACTTTAATACATATAACGACCACTTATTTCCAGTCCTTTACATATATTTTAACTTACTCAACGGCCTCCTTTATCTTTTGGTGAAAAAAATTGATAAAATTAACTTCAGCCTCTTCTAGCAATTTAAGTAGTTGGTCTAAGAATAACTTTGTTGGGGTGGTTAGGGGAAAAAAACGTATTCTGCAGAGCACATTTAATAAAGTTGTACTAAATGACAGATGTGTTCAATTTAATGTGTCTTTCTGAAGTTAGGCATAATTCTATATATACTAAAAAACAGTATTTTAAGAAGTGATATTTGTAATCTATGTAACCACTGGAGAATAGACTTTAAAATAGTAGCTGGCAAAACATCAAGGTCCTAGTGTATAGCACAGGGAACTATATTCAATATCCTGTGATAAATCATGATGGAAAATAATATTAAAAAATGCATATATATAAGTATATATATATATATATATATATACTTATGTTTGTATAACTGAACCACTTTGCTATACAGCAACACTGTAAATCAGCTATACCTCAATTTAAAAAAAGTAGGTGGCAAAGAATTGTAGAAGGGTAGTATACATTTAGTTGATAAGGCAAACTTAATTTTGTGAGGGAAAAGGGGCAAATCTATTTGTGTTTAATTTTGAGTATACATTAGATGCATGGTTTAGCTTTCATTCTTTATCTTTCTTTACTAGGGCCATGTTAATGTAGTATATTTGAATAATACAGTATTATTTGAAAAATATGGTGATTTTACGAGTTAGAGCCAAGGTGATGGGGTGTGCAGGGGTTAACTGAAATCTCACAGCAGTCCAGAGCCATTTCACGTCCCGGGTAATCATTGTGTTCTCTTGGGGTATGGCACAGTGGTGTAATGAAGTCCAGGTCTGGGTTTAGAAGTCCTGGTCTGTGACCCTGAGGAATATGATTAACCTCTGAGAACTTCAGTATACTTATTTGTTAACTGTTCATCATTGTACCTGGCACAAAGACATCACTGGGGAAAAAAAAGTTCCCTCTATTCCTACTGTATTAGATAGTGTATTTGAAAGTACACAATATTTAGCATCTAGCCTAACAGATGTAGATACGTAGATGTACATTGAATTCATTTAGTGTCTTACCTCTCCCTGTCATCACTGCCGTCACACACCCTTAATATAGCTAAATACCTATATTAACCAAGAATATGCATTCTACTAGATTGTCAGAGATTTTGTTACCAGAGATAGAAAAACAGCTTTGGAGTCACGGGAGGACTCCTGCCCTGCAGTCCTCTCTTCTGCTCTGTGCTTGGGGTGTCCCTGGCTGACCTCAGGATGATTCCTGTACCTACTGAGTATATGGCTACATCTGGGGGTGCCCCACTGTTCAAAGCCATGCTAAGCCCAGAAAGGCCACCCAGGATCAGTTTCAGCATTTTCTTCAGAGACCTTATCTGAGGTTGTAAGTGTCATCCTCATCATCCTCTTTGGTGAAACCTTGGTTGAAACTTCTGCCCAAGCCCCTTTCTTTCTAGGCTATGTCTGTTAAGAAGCAATGTGACCTGAAAATCCAGAGCAAGTTAACTTGGGAGCCTGGGATGTAAGTGCAGGTTCTGCAGCTTGCCAGCTACTAGTTATGACCTTGGGCAGGTTACTCTACTCCTCTAAGCCTCAGTTTCCACACCTGTAAAATGGGGATATAGGGCTTCCCTGGTGGCACAGTGGTTGAGAGTCCGCCTGCCGATGCAGGGGACACGGGTTCGTGCCCCAGTCTGGGAAGATCCCACATGCCGTGGAGCGGCTGGGTCCGTGAGCCATGGCCGCTGAACCTGCGAGTTGGAGCCTGTGCTCCACAACGGGAGAGGCCACAACAGTGAGAGGCCCACGTACCGCAAAAAAAAAAAAAAAAAAAAAAAAAAAAAATGGGGATATAAAAGTTTCTGCTTCACAGTTCTGTGAAATTCTATTTAAATCATCATCTGGTTAGCTATAATCAGATCACAATAAAAGCTAGCTTTAATAATAAAAAAATATTATTTAAGATATGTCTGTGTAATAGAAGGCTACATGTTGGTTCATGCTATGATTTAGATCAAAAGAGTATCTGAAACAATCGATTTAGTTGCCTTTCAAACTCAAACTGTTTACACTCTACTGTTCATACATTATATTGTTTATTATCTTCCCTGCTTTGTTTTCTGCAGTACTGACTGCTGTTTTTCATAACATTAGAGATGTTCTGCAAGTGATTATGGAGTTTTTCTTTTTGCCATCAGAAAATAATTTGATGAAATATTGTTTCCTGTAAAGCCTAGGTGCTGCTGTGAGGTTATGTGTTGCTAGTTATAATTTCAATAAAAGGGGTGGAGACTGTCTTCTCATTCGTTGTTCTATTGACGAAGGCAATCCTTATACTTCTGTAGCATAATGAAGGAGACAGTCACTCTTATGGACTTCAGAGAAATAGGCCTCCTTAACCGGATAGGTTAACCATCCTAACCGACCTCCTTAATAGGTTGTTAAAGTGAATAGGCTGGCTGAATTTCTCGTAGAAATGACCATGCGGTAGGCTGATACCTGGTTGTTTCAGTATCACTAACTATTTCCTTCAAGTGCCATCATATATATTGGTTGCTGTGTGAAATAAGGTCTACGGAGACAAAAAAAAAAAAAAAATGTCATGTCAGAAACTTATGTGAAAACATGCCTCAGTACCTTTGTTGTCCACTTCTGTGCATTGGACAGTAAATCCACTTTCTAAAATAATAGGCTGTAGTTCATCAGCCTTTGAAGTATCTGACCGTGGCTTGCTGGCTTATTCATATATTTAGTACATGTTTTTGAAGGGTTTTACGTAGACAGAACCAGGACAATATTAAGTCATTTTAGGCTCAGTGGGAAGATTGGATCATGTGATTTATATGAAATGCTATGACACTTATAGTTCCTAGGTACTGTGGATATCTCTAAATTTTTGTTTGCAAAGCATTTTTTTCAAGAGTAATCCTTCATATAACCGATCTAATTTTTATTATAAAAGATGTAAAGGTTTTCTACTTAGAGAAATTGTGACTAATGAACAGCTAGAGGTAAAGAAAATATACATTTGAAACAAATCCAAGCAATGATGATATTTGCAGGCAAAATTTTGTTTTCAAGAGCAATGATCTCTGGTTGAGGCCCTCAGAAAAGCCCACATTGCGTTCGTAACTCCAGCAGAAAATATCATTTCTCCCCTATATAAAACATGAGGTCACTCCCTTCTGCCAGCCTGTGCATCAGTCTAGCTGAAATTCGAGCTTATAAAATATTTCCATGGGAGAATTACTACCAGGTAATTAACTTATCTGTAGTAGCTATCTGTAATTTTGAAACTTACCTAGACTTACTACACTCTTGATAACACTGATGAGAAATACACTCAGTGGTGAAAAATGAACTCAGTTCTGCAAACCAGAGTGCAGATTGGTACGGACTGATGATGCAAAGCCTACCTTGTTCGGGAATCACTTGGCTGTCCCTTCCAGGGTGCCTATTGCAGGAAGAGAGGCTGTGTCCTGCTGTTTCCCGGAGGTGAGAAGTGAATTTAATATACTAAGAGGCATTTCCTAGGGAATACATGCAGAGGTAGAATGGAAGTATGGTCTCTTATTTGCTACTATGGCCACATGTCTTTTAAATTTTTGGAAGCGGGGGGCTGTATTAGTTTCTTAGGGCTGCCATAACACAGTACCACAAGCTGGGTAATACAGGAAAAAGACACCTAGTTCTAGAAGACTGAAATCAGGCTGTCAGCAGGGTTGGTTTCTTCTGTGGGCCATGAGGGAAGGATCTGTTCCATGCCTCTCTCCTAGCTTCTAGTGATTTGCTGATTAGCTTCCAGTGATTTGCTGATTTGCTGGCAATGTCTGGCATTCCTTGGCTTGCAGAAGCATTCCTCTGATCTCTGTCTTCCTCTTCACATGGCATTCTGTGTGTGTGTGTCTGTGTCCTGATTTTCTTTTTGTACAAGAACACCGGTCATATTGGATTAGGGCCTACCCGAATGACTTCATTCGGGTCGAACTTGATTACCCCTGTAAAGACCCTATCTATCTTCAGACTGGGTTGCATTCTGAGGCACCAGGGGTTTGAACTCCCCCATGTCTTTTGTGGAAGAGAACAGCCCAACCTGTAACAGGGGTCTTGCTGGTGAAGCCCTCAGTGTTACTTACTGGGGCATTGTATCACCGAGGAGCATGAAGGAGCATCATGGCGAAGCTTTACCCAGCACACGTACCTGCAGTCAGGCTTGTTTTATGGTCAGGGGTCTCAGGTCAAGTCAAGTTCTCTGGCCTTTTATGAGACACACATAGGAATAAGTAATAACATAATAACGATAAAGCAAATAAATATAAACAAATAAAAACTAATATAATCTATGTTTGTAGGTATGAAGCAGAGAGGTTAAGAATTTAACATGGCAACTACTAGCTGTGTGTGATCTCAGGCAAGCAGTTAACTTCTTGAGCATCAATTTCTTTATCTGTAAACCAAAGGTAGTAATAGTATCTTCCTCACTGTGGATTGCTTGCGGATTGAATCAGATAATACTCTTAAACTCTAGGTACAGTGCCTGGCCTGTAGTATGAGCACACTAAAGGCCAGTTCATAAGAAGGCAAACAAAAAGACCCATGGCCCCTGAGGATGCTGGGAAACAGGCATTTCCCAGAGTGGAAGGAAACATCTGGCTTTTTACCTCGCAGCGCTGCTCACCTGCGTCTACTACAACTCCGACTCTGCCACAGTCTCTGTTCTCTTCAACTGTGTGTCTGGGCACTTGATCTCAGCACTTGGCACCCAGCTGGACAGCAGGCTTCCTCCTTCTCTTTCAAGTTGTTTTCTTTGTTGTGTTTTCAGAGCTCATATTTTTGTCATTAAAGCAGATTATTGGAGGACAAGGGGAAAAAAGTATAAACGTCAGAATTCACTTAAGCTCTTAAAATAGTCAAAACTAGTTAACACTCCCCTCCCCCAAATTTTAGTAGTTTTAGAGTTCCCACACTTGAGAACTTGGAAATGTATGATTCTCATTGATGAGATAATAAAGATGTCAGGTCCACACTTTTTGCAGGGGTAAGGAGAAAACAGGGTTTGTCCTTGTTGAATTTTGATTGGTAGAGTCAAATCATATACAAACACATTTTTCCTGTTAGCATTTACTGGGAAATATGGAATGTGTTTGTGTGTAGTTTAGAGCTGTCCCAGTTGGTTGTAGATCATTTTTAAACAACAAAGAGGGGGTTAAATCATAAACACACGTTGGCATGCTTAGAAAGCAAGTGCATGGAAGTGCTGGGTACCAGGCTATAGTCTTGTAAATTTTGTGTATTTTTGTATCACTGTGTTTATTTTTAAACCTTTTAAAGGGGAAGCAAGGGTTTTGACAACTTTCAAAATATTTGACCATCATTTTTAGGAATCTCTTATATGCAAGGCTCTATGTGCAGGGCGGGGATGAGGACAGCTTCCAATGTAATAAGGGACATAAGGCAGTAGGTTGAAGGCACTTGAAGGAGAACTGATTCCCAAGTGGGGAATTCAAAGAAACTTTTAAAGTTTTTCTCCTTGAAGGATGAAACTGATTTTGACGAAGACAATAGGACGAAAAGGAGGGAATTCCAAGTAAAGTGCATGACGTACAGAAAAGTGAATTGCTTGGTTTGATGAATAAACGTTAGAGATAATGTTGGAAAGGCAGAATGAGAATGGATTATGGAAGCTTAGAGTGGCAGGCAAGTGGGTTAGACCTTGTGGTAAGGAAATAAGGAGCAACCTCTTTAAGGAGGCCCTGCAGTAGGAAGGCTAGTCTGACAGTGTAGAGAAGATGGTCTGGTGATGCGGAAAGCCTTTAAGGAGCTTCTGTAGTATTCCTGGCTTATAGCCATGAGGGCCGGATGTTGTTAATGGAAGCTGGAACGTAGAGAGAATGGCAAGGTGTGAAATACTGTAGAAGTATTATCAGCAGGACTTGATGCAGGTTAGAATATGAGACAGAGTCAAAGGTAGCCCCAGTGTTTTGATCCAGGGTGTCTGGGAAGACTGGGTACCATTAGCAAATGTCAGGAATATAGGAAAAAGATGTTAAATTTTGGATATGTTGAGTTTGGGTGGCTATGATGACATCGTGACATCCAGATGCATACACCTAACAGGTTGGAATTGGAAATATGAAAGAGACTCTTTTGGTGGAAAAAATGTTGGACTCATTCTCATTGACAAGATAAGACCGTTGAGTTCTGTGGGGTGGTAAATCGAAGAAAACAATATAGTTAAAAGCTTTCTGGTTTAAAGGAGGAAGTGGAAACAGAAGAGAAGAGAAAATGAGCTTCTGAGATCAGAAAGGGGAGTACAGCTTCACAGAATAGTAGAGGAGAGGCTTTTAAAACAAATATAATACACAATAGCATTAAATGTTTTTGTGAGATTAAGGAGGTTGGCCACCTTTTAGAAAACAGTTTTGGCCCAGATGAGGGGGGTCCAAGTCGAAGTATATGGAGTTAAGGAGTCTGTAAATGTTAAAAAAAAATAAAAACTGCTTACACTGACTTTTTTTCCCTAAAATTTGCAGGAATTTCTTTGGTTGAAAAATCAACCCCTTTCAGTTCAAAACAGAGCCTTAGTACATAGGACTGATTGAGATGTTGTTTGAAGCAAACAGGAATGTGAAGGTAGATCTTCAAATTCTAAATAATTCATAGAAATATTCTAAGATACAAATGTGCTGCCTCACTCAACATACAATTTTTAAGCCTATGAAATATCATGTAAGGAGGTGATTGTGTTCATTGCCAAATGATTTTTCTTTTTTTAAAAGGATTCACCCAGGGTTCCTTTAATTAGGCATTTTACCCAGTTCACTTAAGTGTTAGTTTCCAGCCCATTAACTCCGTGACAGAAGACTGGAGGGGCAGAGAAGCTTAAACCAGAGTGTTAGGAACAAGCCTCTAAATTGTATTATTCATATGGAGCAAAACAGAGGGATAACTAGTTCCTTTTGGCTCAGTGTCGATTGGTGGGAAAATCTTTCCTTTTCATATCATGTGGCAGTGCTACCTCTATGAGATAAAGTAGATATAGTTCAGTCTCAGTTTCATCTGTGACATACGCACCAAATGTAGGCTTAGATGTGCCAGAAGGGTAATGTGAGGCAAAGCTTATTTCTGTGACTCCATGTAAATGACATTCCATAAATGTGTTCTTGGACCTTAGATCAATAATATATGACTTCTGAATGTGTGGCCAAATTGAATGAGGGTACAGAAGCAGCATCATATGAGGCAAAATCCACCTTCCCTGGAATAACTAACGAACAGAAAATACCCAGACTAATTTATTCTAGGAGATCATAAATAGACCAGTGACAGAATATTGGTATACTAGGTGTTGGAGTCACCCTAATACATAGATTTATATTGAGATTTAGGCTAGAAAGGAATTGTATGAATTTATGTGAATATATGAGTGAGTAAAAGTAAAACTATTTGAAATATAGATGGATGATTAAAAGCAGAATTATCCAATTTATATGTGTAGCTATCTGAAAGTGAGTAGCCCATTCTTAACTTATAATGGGCTCTAAGAAATGTCAAGTTTTATTTGATAAAGACTTGTATAAAATTTAATTAGATGTAGAAATTGACTTCTCTAGAGTCAGTCTTCAAAAAATGGTTTGTGGCTTCTTTTCTGGGGATTAAAAGGCAATAGAAATTATTGATATAAATTGAACTAAAATTTTATTAAAATTCTAGATACCTCAGAGATGATTAACTAAATTACCTAAAACAACATGAACTTTTTTGAAAGGCTTCAGAAAAAGCAGTGGATGGTAATATAAGTAGTGTACATGTATCCTTTAAATTTTTTTTCCAGAATTTTTGATATTATGCTTGCTTGAAAAATAGTTGGCAATATAATTTTATTTCTACGTATAGTAAGATAAGTTAATTACAATAAAATGACTTTTATCTGTACATTGCTTTGTAGTGTTAAAAGCTCTTTTATGTTTATAATCTTATTTAATCTCTAAAATTCCTAGATAAGGAAGGAATTATTGCTGTTGGTTTGTAGATATGGAAACTGAACTGGAAGATCAAATACATTAATCATCAAGCATTATACACTCTCATTACTTTCTTTGTTTACTTATTTATTGCTCAGATACTCACTGATCACCCTCTGTGTGCCATGAGGTCCTTTTTAAGTACTGGAGGCAAAGCTTGTACTGAGTCTTTTATCTAGTCCAGTGTTCTTTTCTGCTGCTATTTGCTGCATCTCAAAGGTATTAACAGTTCAATATTATAATTTAAGTAATCCCTTCTTGTCTGTTTTGTTCAGATAGTATAACAAACCTTTTTACTAAACAGAGTTTCTAATTAGTTTTATTTTATAGTAGATATATATTTTTCTTTTATGTTAACACTTTTGCATATAGGTGTTCTATAATCAACTTTTTTTTTCAAATGTAAATTTGTATAAGTCAAAAGTTTTGTCCATTACAATATCAAATTATACTTAAGCTTTTATATAATCTCTCTCTCCATTTGGTATTAGCCACCACTTTCAAGATTTTTTACTCTCTTCAATCCATTACTCACTGATTTATTTTAATGAAAAATATCTCAACTAACTTTCTATCCTGAATGAGAGAAAATGATTGACTCCGAAATTATTCATTTATAAATCTGCCAATATTTAGAAATAGTAAATGAAAGCATCCATGGTGAGAAGTAAAGAATATTAACAGCTAGTTATCAGTAATATACAGTGGCATAAGTAATATACATTGGAAGAAAATTCCAAATCTGGTTCAATAGATTTTTCTTGAATGTCTACTCTGTATCATGCTAGGTACTTTATAAGATAAATAAAAAGAAAAAGCCTCAGATCTTTCTTTTAATGTCATTATACCCTAGCTGGGAAGAGATTCATTGTATATTATATAGCTAATATTACAAAGGAGAGTAAAACAAGTGCAGCAAGCTTTTTGACTGCACAGAAGAAGGAATGCTTCAGTCCTCTTGGTGCGGTTTTGGCAGGTTTAAGGAGAAAGTTGCATTGGAACTCGTTTTCAAGGAGGAGGTTTTCTGTGGGGGAAATGGACACCCTGAGGTGGTGCCACAGAATGAAAAAAAGCACAGAAATAGTGTAAAGATATAGGATATAAATGGATCTAGAAATAGGTTTAAAATCAGTTTTATTGCTTTTAGACCTTCTCACAAACACTTATTTGCATTGTTTCTTACTTTTTGAACCCATGGTCTCTGGGCATAGATAGGGGCTGCAGGTAGGAGTGGATTCTATGGATGTAATCAGTCACTCCATGACAGTTGCCTGGAGCCTAGTGGTTTGGGGGACTGGAATGTGAGAGAGAGTTGGGGATTCATGTCAGGGGTGAGTAATAGACAAGAAGTAATCCTTTCTTACACACATTCTCTGGATTGGTGACTTTGAGAAGAAACATAGGAATCCCATGCCCGGGATGTACAGAATTTTCTTCAGCTGTCTTTTGTATTGGGTAGAAATGTGTGTGAAATGGGTTTGTATAATTTGTATATTATCTAAATTAGGCCAGTCCTTTCCATGTACATTACCTTAATCTCTCCATTTTGGAGGAGCTGAAACAGAATTTATATGCAGAGTCTTTTTCTGAAGAAACTTGGAATGCTTTGGTCGTGTGTAATGATATTTACCTTTGTATATGAAGAGAAAATGTCGCTCATAATCAAAATCTATACCTGTTTAATAAGAGACAAGTGAAGTATAATCAGTTGTTCTTACATACCACTTTCTTTAAAAAAGTAAAAGTGGATGTTTTTTCCCTTTGCTGTGGTCAAAGGAAGCTTGTGCTGATTACTGTCAAATGTTAGAAGATTTTGATTTTCTTTAAAGTATCATGGATGAGATTTTAAATTGTCTTTCACGTAAGAGGCGAGGGTACCATGTACATATGAGTTCCACATTACAAGCTGTTTTAGTTTTAAACAACGTAGAAATTAACTATAATTTACACTAATAACAGAACTATTAGGGAAAAAACTCAAACATTTCACACGTAACATATTGATCTCCAAATTGGGTCCATAACATCTTCTTTAAAGCATGGGAAATTTTATATTTTCCAACAAGACTTTTATAGAATGGAAGTCAAATGCTTTTCATTCATTTTATGTAGGAAATATTTATTGAGCACCGACTGAATACTTCTATACATTGTGGTACAGAAAAATCTGCCCTCGTGGAAATTATATTCTAATGAATTAGTGAGACTTGGTCAAATTTTTTTATATTTATATTTCATAAGAATGATTCTTTTTTTTTTTTTTTGGCCGTGCCATGCAGTATGTGGGATCTTAGTTCCCCTACCAGGGATCAAACCCGTACCCTCTGCAGTGGAAGCACAGAGTCTTAACCACTGGACCACCAGGGAAAACCAATATTTCATAAGAATGATATTAATTGGGCTGCTTACTATACATATTTCTTAAGCTAATATTATGTGTAAATTATAATCAGTGTTAGAAACAACACAAATAGGAAAAATCAGTGTAAATGGATATGTTATAAGGAATACTCAGGGAAAAAATTGTTTAAATTATTATTTTTGAACAAAGGACAGGTCTGAAGTTTCATATGTTTGCAAATTATTTTAGAAACTCAAAATACAGTTTTTTAAATTGCAGTGGTAAGAGCTCATGTACATTTATCTGAATGAAGGAACCATTTATACAATATTAGATCCTTGCTCTAGGAAAATTACTGAATGTGTTTTTTTTTTACTTTTATTTTTATTTATTTATTTTTGGCTGCATTGGGTCTTCGTTGCTGCGCTCGGTCTTTCTCTAGTTGCCGCGAGTGGGGGCTATTCTTCGTTGCGGTGCACGGGCTTCTCATTGCAGTGGCTTCTCTTGTTGCGGGGCACGGGCTCTAGGCACACGGGCTTCAGTAGTTGTGGCTCGTGGGCTCTGGAGCGCAGGCTCTGTAGTTGTGGTACATGGGCTTAGTTGCTCCGCAGCATGTGGGATCTTCGTGGACCTGGGATTGAACCCGTGTCCCCTGCATTGGCAGGCAGATTCTTAACCACAGTGCCACCACGGAAGTTCCACTGAATGTGTTTTGTCGAGGTCTATTTGAAGTTTTCTGTAGCATGCTCTGCTTCCTAAGCTATTTAAACATATCTGAAATTTTAGGAGATTGTTGATGCCTTAATTTTTCTTCCTCAGTGGCTACTATATCTCACTGAAACATACTAGAAACAAAATCAGTTATTGTAGTTGTCTTAGACTCTCTGTCATTGGATGTTATTTTAGCTGCATCTCTCTCATAGTGATTATATGGAGAAAATTGATTCATGAATCCTTAAGTTCCTTGAGAATTAAAGAGAAACTCCGTAGGAGGTAAGGAATTACTTTAAAATAATGGCCAAACTGGAAATCTGCATGTATCACAGCTAGTCTGTTTAATGGAAAATGTCAGCAGACTTAACTAATTCTTTTGAATGGAAGGGGCATTTAAAGTGACATCAAATCGATGTGAAATGTTGACAGAACTAAAATCAAGTGGAGTTTTATTAACTTTATTAGATATTTTTCTGTGTCATGTGGAATAGCTTTGTCAAAGACAGTTATGATAAAATTTTTGAGTCTGTCCTTTATATGTGGTAAAAAGTCATCTCTGGGCTTATTGAAATCAATGAACACATTAGATGATAAATCCTTGACTGGCTTGGTCTGTTTCCCTCCCTCCCTTTTTTGCTTTCTTTTATTCTTCCTTATTTCTTTTATAATATCTTGTAAGCCTGTAGAAAAATATTGAGAATTAGGTGTTTCTTTTATGTAAGAAATGTGACTGATTTAGAGCATGATTTTTTTATAATTAAGGACAAATTTTAAGAAACAGTGAAATTGCTTATAGCCTCTATCCCTAGAAAAACAGTTTTCATTTTTTATTATTAGATTTAACTGGTATATATAATTTACTTGATTGCAATCATATTGTATACCCAGTTTTATCATTCTGTGGAAACTCAAAATTTAACAGACGTATCAGACCAGTACATTCATTTATTCTCTAGCCTCAATGTAATAATATTTACAAAGTATCTTTTCCTTAAAATGTATAGGAGCTCAACTACATAGTACTTAGGGCAATATATATATTTTTAAATTTCCTAGCATTTCTGGCAGATGCTATCTAGTTTCTGCTTGAATGCTTATGTTTATGGAGGACTCACTACTTTGTAATAGTAGGCTGATATATTCCTGGGCATCTTTAATAGTTGTTCTATTTTTATTAAGTCAAAAGATTCTTTCCACTACATTTTCCCTTATTAAGCTTTTCCCTGTGAAGCCACACAGAGGTCAGCTATTCCCTTTTACAAGTGACAGTCTTTCAGATATTTCAAGGCAATGGTCCTATCTGCACTTGAGCTTTGCATTTTCAATTTAAATATTCCATTTCCTTTGTTCAGAAGTTTCTTATTTGGCTTTATTTTTATATCCTTAACCATCCTGGTCACCTGTCTCTTGACATATTCCATTTAATCAGTACCACATTTAATTAATATGTGGCCCTAGACTGAGCACTATACCATGAAATGACTACTTCCCTTGATCGATCAACTATGTTTTTGCAGTTTCATAAGTTTTTCTGGCAGCCAGTTTACACTACTGGGCTTGGTAAAATTCTTTCCTACCAGCCCTACTCTTTCAAGCTATATTTCCTTCTATTATCTTATCTATGTGCAGTTGTGTTTTTAACCATCATTTATTGAACTCCTATGTGCCAGGTATTCTAGTAGGTGCTAGGAGATCATGATGATCAAGATGTAGTACCAACTGTATTTCCTCTGGTGTCACAGTATACTGATTACACTACCAGAGGGAATGGGGAATGGTGATGACGATGATGATGATGATGATGATGATGATGATGATGATGGTTGGCAATTATGGCTACTTCACAGGTGCTGGTACATTTAGCTCTCACAACAATCCTTAAAATACAGGTATTTATTATTATTCCCATTTTACAGATGAAGACACTACGGTTTATAGAGATAAAGTAACTTACTGATGGTCAGCTAGTGGTTGGCAGAGCTAGCTTTAGAATCAGATGATTCGCATATGCCAAATCCATTGTCTTAACCACTCTTCTATAACTTCTTGTTTCTGTCTTAGCAGTTTAAGTAAGGGGAAGATTTTGTTCTTCAGCATGAATGACCAAGGCTTCTTTGAGGAAATTAGCTTTTGAGGGAGATGTTTCTAGCTTAGAAAGTTATCATCACCAGGTAGAGCTACTAAGATGGGAGAGTACAAAGCATCGAAGGCGGCATCCTGTTTTATCTAGTTTGGCTATAATGTGACATACGCAGAGGCATGTTGAGGACAATAAGATAGAAAAAAGACTAGAGATCGATTGTTGAGGACCCTTCATGTCAAGCCAAAATAAGTGTGTTTTGTTGGCAAGTAAAAGGATATTACGGATGGTTTTTGAACAGGTATGTTCCATAGTCATCTCATGCCTTGACAATATAATCTTGATGTAGTATTTAGGAAGGAGTAGAAAGGAAGCATGTTGAAAACAATCAGATGGGAAACAAATTAGGGCTATTTCGGTAATCAGACTAAGAGGTAATGAGAGCCAGAATTACCAGTTATTACTGAAAGGAACAGAAAGTAAAGAACAGATACAGAAGACAGGGCATTGCTTGAATTGTTTGATTTTGAAACCAAATCAAATTGGAGTCAGCAAGAACTGAAAATGAAGATGCTGCTCACAGAACTAGTCATATGTGGTTGAGGAATATGAGGAGTATTAAAAATGTTGAGTTTGAAGTACTGCTTGAAATCCAGATGGAAAGATCTAATAGGAAATTTGAGAATCAGTGATATGGAAGAAAAGATAAAAGTGGAGATGTGGAGTTGTTAATGAAAACAATTCAACTGAATAAATTTAACGATCCAGTTGGCTTTATTCAATGATTCATGAATTGGGCAGCATCCCATCTAGAAAGTAGAAAGGTGGTCCTAGGAACTATACAAAATGGAAGGCTTTTAGGGATAGAAGACAGAAGGAAGCTGAAAAAGGAAATTTCTAAGAAAAAGTGGACTGTTTCAGACAAGGTCACTTTCCTTTGGGGGAAGGGCTGGGGTCTGTCATGCAGATTACTTCACTAGTGCTAATCACTTAATTCCATATTACCTGGTTATAGGTCACATTTCTGGGATAGGCTGAAACTATAGTTAGATTAGATATTGTCTTGGTTTGTTGACCTGGGGCTCAGCACAAATGACTCCATTCGGGACCTGTTAGTTGTTTCTTTTTTTTTAAACATGTAAACCACTTTTAGATGTAAAGGGGTAGATGTGAAACAATGTATGAGGGCATGAAGGAGGGAGGGGACATGGCAGGTGCTCCTAAACTTGAGATGACCAGTGGGATTTTCTGAGAGTAGTATGTGACAGATAACAGCGTGGCCATTTCCTTAAAGACTTTGTATGTAATTTCAATTAAAGCTGTTCATTCATGTATTTCCTGATTTTTATGCTTCGTTCCATGAGTGGATCAACCTCAAACACTTCATTATGAAGACCAGATGCTAATTCCATTATCTTTGCCAAGGTTTCAGATTTTAGTTTAAATTTAACAACCAGATCCTTGTCTTATTATCATTCCTTTCATCACTTGGCTGAAATTTGTCATGGTTATTTCTCTGAACTCTTAACTTTTGTAACCTGTAAATTCTATCGTCTCTTCTGATTCCATATTCCTAATGTTTCCTTTCTGGTTAGCATCTTGTAGCCCACAGTCCTATGTATGCTTTACCATCAGGTAGGCTGCGTCTACTGATTTCATTGAGGTTGCTGTACATGTAAAGCATTGTAGGATATCCGTATGGCAAAATGTAGCTTGATTTATATTGTTTGGAAATGATTTCTTTGGGATTTCTTGTGTGGTTTTCAAAGTCTTAGAAACCCATGGCCTAATGTGCCTCTGGCAACCAATCAAATTTATACTGATTAGTGAGAAGGTTATTGAATTGAAAAATATTTAAAACCATACTCTTAAATACTATGTTTTTACTTTTCCAGTTTTTAAAGACACAATTAAGAATTCCCTTGAGGCTTGATCCAGCCTTAACCTTACATTTAACATTGGAGAGAAAAATGTATCTCCTCTGACATTGAGGGTCAGGAATTGAATTCTCTATTATCCTTGAATTTTAAAGGGATCATAACAGTCAATCCCCATTGTGGGAAATCTCTCTTTCAAGTTGTATTGATGTTGGCAAGTGTTGTGCTGAAGATAAATACATTGTTGCTTATTCTAGTCCAGGAAGAAGCAGGAGTGAAAGTTTGGAGGCTAAAACATTTAATTCATTGCACAGTGAAGGTGTGACCCAGCAAATTTGAAGAGCCCCATATGCTTCAGAGTGACATGTTGAATCAGTCTGAAGGATAATACTGCCCATTCCCAAGAGAGAGTATGGGCTCCATTAGCTTCCATTATACAGGATGATTCTTCTCAGGTGCCTGGGTTGAGGTTGGAGTGAGAGTGGTTTAATTTGAGCAAGTCTTTACCTGCCTTTGCTTCCTTAAGGATTCTAATAGACCTATATTAACTTCATCTCTCTTCCCTCTGTAAGCAGATGGTGCTCATCTTTATTTCCGTAACTGAGCATAATACTTGATATAGTAGGTGTGTATTAAATAATTGTATATATGAATGAACAAATTTTGTCTAAAAGGAAGTTTTCCCCTTTAAAAAATTTTATTGAGTTGAATGTGCTGGTTATGCTTTCTCTAATTCTTTATTTTGGAAGTGAACATGGAAATTGTCCATTCTAGTTGCTAAAAAATTTATAAACCTTAAGACATTAAAACGTTAGGACATCAAGAAAACCTAAATCATTCCAGAATGACCAAACATAGTAGCTCAAATTCTTTTAGTGAAATTAAGCTTTACTCGTGAAGAATTTATTTAAAATTGAAAGGCATTTATTTGATGCACATATGCAATCCACATACTCTATTCCCATCACCCTAGAATCAGGGACTCCTTTAGTACTCATTGACTCCTTGAGGGCCACAGTGTTTTTAAGAGTCCATCAGAAAACCTCCAAAAACCTCTTGATTAGGTAGTGCCCTGGTGATGGTTTTAAAATGTTGTGACCTCTGAGACCCAGTATGAGTTTGTAATAAGTTAGAGTGTATGTCCAGTACAATAGACTCTCATCTCCCTGCAAGTGTGTGGAGTGGCTCTGTTACCTCAGGACCACTAAGAATCTGCTGGCTTTACTTCAAATAACATTAGGCTGAGGTTAAGACGTTATTTTTAACATGATTAAAGAAGACCATTTAGGTGATACAAATTTTATTTAACACTTCATGAAGTGGACAGTCTCCTTTCATAGAATTGTAAAGTGGGGCAGAAAGTTGGTAGCTTTTATATGAGATAAAGAGCAAAAAGCAGGAAAACAGAAAATATCTGATTGGCTGAGGTCACATAGTCAGGCTAGTTTGGGGTGAGAAGGCCCAGAATTGGCCTAGCATTTGGGGATTGGCTGACTGGATATACCGAATTTCTGGTCAAGCAGAGCATTTACAGGAACACGAAAGTTATCTAAGTTTGGGTTTGCTGACATGGCACCCTGGGCAGGAGTGGCTCCATCTTGGGCCTAGAAATTTATTTCTACAGATGAGAGGACTGTTTTGACTGTTTGTTGTTTCTAAGAATGGAAACGGCAGGCTTGCAAGTTAGTAAATTTCCAAGTACTGGAAATATTTAGTAGAGATAGGAAAAATTAGAGAAGATTTTAATTGGAATCTTCTCTTGGAAGAAAGATTGGATAAGATTTGTCTAGGCGAATAAAACTTTTCTTCTGCTTATTCCAATCCATACTCTAGAAGTAGTTTAGGTTGAATTGCTGAAGTGGACAGAGAACAGTATATGAACATAGGCACACAAGTTAGAAGAAATAGGAATTTTTCTTTCTTCTATAAAAATCAATTTTGTCCATTTTACCTGGTATCTAAGAAGTTTTCTCCTTTCCCTAAAACCGTCTTGTATTTATTTCACTGTTATACAATATTCTTTTGGGAATTGAGCCTGTAGTTCAATAATTCTGTATAATACGATTTGGCCTATGTCATGTAATAATTCTTGAATGTGGGTCTCTGTACCTGGAATGACAAAAGGCCATTTGTGCTGTTAAAATCTATTGCCCTTGGCAAAGGAAAAAAGAATCACTGCATGTGTGTGT
>NW_006788426.1:502082-534355 GCF_000442215.2 Lipotes vexillifer | reverse complement strand
TGTGGGGGGGGGGGGGTGTTTACTACCAGTGAGTTGTTTGAATCAAATTCTTCACCCTTATTCATTAGGTCATTTGTGTCTTTAGTCATTAAACTTTGTCTTATTCCTCAATGAGTGTGCACACAGTGAGGTAATAAAAGAAGAAATTGGCATTTCAGTTACTCCATAATAAGGACTCCCTTATTTCCAAATGAACCAAGTTGATTAGATGACTGTGATACTGTTAACTTTTTAAACTCCCAGTTAGTTGCCTTTTGCCTTTCTGCAGTAGAGAAGATAGAAATTCGAGTCTAAAATTTTTCATTATCACAAAGATCAACGTATACGTCCAAGAACCACTGGCATGTGCCACCGGGCTTGAGCCTACCAGTGAGAAAATGCAGAGAGGCAAAAGGCAACTGATTCTGGAATTTAAAAAAGTAACAATTACTAGGGTCAACTAATCAATTCAGGCTCGTTTGATAGTAGCGGAGTCCATATTATAGAGAATTGAAGTGTCAGTTTCTTCACTGGTAGGTTCAAGTTTGGTGGCACATGCCAGCCATTCATGGGTGTGTAGGTTGACCTTTGTGATAATAGAAAATTTTAGGACTCTAATTTCTATCTTCTCTGTCTTTGGTAGCATTTTCTGTATTGTATCAAGCAGGACATTTTACTTACATTTACACTTTAAAGGAAGAAATGAACTGGGGCTTGATTTTAAGATACAAGTAAAATTGCTAATTTTTCCTTGTGTCTCATCATTCAGTACTTGTATCTCATCTTTTCTTCTATTTTCTTCTGAAAATAATTTAGCATTTCTTATAGAGTCTTAAGTTTTGGGCTTCCTAGACCTAAGTTTTAAGTTTTTACTTTATTCTAGTAATTTTCATAGACCTGCTAACTGGCTCCTTTTTATATTTTAAGTTAATCAATGAAGGAAAGTAGAACTCCAAATACTTCCAGATGATGAATATTATAGAAGAGTAATTTCTTTTGTCCGTGTTCATGTTGTGGTCTTTTCTTCTCAATATAAGTTTTCCGTAGTAAATCTTTGCAAAATTAAAACTGTTTCTTATTTATGGGAGGTCTAAAAAAAATGATGGATGGCTTAACTTTAACGCTTCCATTGTTTTCAAACATGTAACAAAATTTTGCCTAACTCTTCCCATGTGCTTGGCCAGATGCCATAGACCATGACCCAATAGAAAGGTTAATTGCAGGATTCTCTAGATCACTGGTAACAATGATCATAGATGTAGGTGAAGTATTTCATGTGTAAGTGTATGGAGAGAAGGACATCCCCCGGTTTGATTGTCAGCATTTTTAGGGTTCTTTGAATCTCTGTAATACTTAGTATGGCAGTGCTCACTAATATCTGCTTAATGAATATGATGTTAAATAGTGTTCTAGTGTTTTCAGCCATCATTTATTTGCTCTCTCATGTTCAGCCTCTTAGAATTTTATGGTGACAGATCCTGAAAAGAGATCTGTTTTGAACCACATGAACTGCAAGCTAATTTAATTTAATTTAATATGAACATAAAAAGTGGACCATTTGTTGGCTAAATGTGCAGCCATAGACTTCATCTCGAATCTGAAATAGTTACAGTGGATAAGCTTTCTTACCACTTTCATGCATTTTTATTATTTTTCATTGTGCTGTATAAAAATAAACTTACAGACCAAATTCACAGGAAGCATAAAAAGTTAAGATCTACCTTCTTCTAAATAATTCATAAGAATTAGTCTAGTGGGCATCCCATAGTGTTTAAGGAGTGTTTTACATAGTTTTTAGGATTACTTATATTTCATTCTAAATGTGAGGAAAATGCTACAATTACAGCATCTTCAGTATGACTTAGAGATGGTCACCTAGCCCCTGTTTGAATGCTTTCTTTGAAAGGAAGAAAGGAAGATTACTACTTTAGGACACAATTTTTTCCATTCTTGAACAACTCTTAATTATTAAAAATTTTTATTTCAATTCAAAGTTAACTTTCTTCTTCATTACTTTCAACATTAATTTCTCATATGACATGGTGGCTGTTTTATCAGACTTATCTCTCATTTTCTAACCATTTAGATAACATGGTTCCTAGATCCTTTATTCTTCTGTTATTCTTTTAGGTGATCTCCAATTTATCATGGTTCCCTTTTTATCCTTGTATTTATTAAATGAACTGATTAGAAGTGGGTATATGAGTGTGTATGTGTGCTTACTTATTCATTTATTTATATTTAACTTACACTGTTTCTAGGGATGTAAAAAACACTGGGTAACCTCGGTTCTTTTTTCTATTCTGTTCTTTTCTCTTTTTTTTTTTTTTGGTAACTTTTTTTAGTTCTTTTTTTTGTCCTTTTAGTGACATTTAGTAACATTATTGGCTTTTAAGATACTTTTAGTTTTTCTTTCTTTAGTATTTTTCCTTTATAAACATTCTTTGATATACTATTCTTAATAGTAGCTAAAATTTAACTAGTTTTCTTCACTCCTTTGTCTGTAGTTTCCTAATTGAATTTAGTAGAGGCTATAGAAGATGAAATTTACCCTGCTTAGCGCCCTTCAGAAAAGTAGATATTGCAACCCCCAGTCTCTCAGTAAAGTTTTCCTCATTTCTTTTTTCTTCTAGTTTTATTGAGATATAATTGACATACAGCACAGGTTAAGTTTAAGGTGTACAGCATAATGATTTGACTTACATACATCATGAAGTGATTACCACAGTAAGTTTGTGAGCATCCATCACCTCATATAGATATAAAATTGAAGAAATAGAAAAAAATTGTTTCCTTGTGATGAGAACTCTTAGGATTTACTTAACTGCTTTCATATGTGACATAGAGCTGTGTTAATTATATTTATCATGTTGTACATTACACCCCTCGTACTTATTTAGCTTATAACTAGAAGATTGTACGTTGTGACTGCCTTCATCTAATCCTCCCTCTTCCCCATCACCCCCCACCTCTGGTAACTACAAATCTAATCTCTTTTTCTATGAGTTTGGTTTCTTTTAAAGTATAATTGATCTACAACACTGTGTTAGCTCCTGGTACACAACAAAGTGATTTGATATTATGAAAATCTCCATTTATCATCATTTGTTTTGAAATGTAGTATTCAGAACTAGACACTGCTGATGACCTATTACTAAGAAATATTATTTTTTATATTACATGTTTTATATTATATTTATTACTATGGATTATATATTACTATTTATTTTTAGTAATTCACCTTATGTATGTAAACAGATTATTTTTGCAAACAGATTATAATATAGGTTCTTAGTAACCTTGTGAATAATGAAAACACTCATGTTTTCTGCTATTAAACCAGAGCTCCCTTGTCCTTTACTGGTGCATTTGATTTGTGGATCTGGATTCTAGGTTTTTATATTCAAGGACATTAAATATCATTTTGTTTGTTTGTTTGTTTGTTTGTTTTGCGGTACGCGGGCCTCTCACTGTTGTGGCCTCTCCCGTTGCGCAGCACAGGCTCCGGACGCGCAGGCTCAGCGGCCATGGCTCACGGGCCCAGCCGGCGGCATGTGGGATCTTCCCGGACCAGGGCACGAACCCGTGTCTCCTGCATCGGCAGGCGGACTCTCAACCACTGCGCCACCAGGGAAGCCCCATTTTGCTTGTTTTGGTCCTTTTTACTAGTCTGTTGAAAACCTTTTGGATCTTGACACAGCAAACAGGAGAGTGAGAGCCTCCTTAAATTTTGTGCCTTAGGTGTCTCACCCTAATTCTGGCCTTGATTTCCTCTTGCCTTCACCAGTTTATTTTCCTGGAACTAAAAGATTTATGACCCCAAATTGAAAATATTGTTTTAGTTAAGTTAATTCATGATAATAGTTGCTAATAACTCTTTTAAAGGTATTCTTCTAGTTTTCATATAGTGTTATGAGAAACGGTATTAGCCTCTTTTTAAAGGAAATGAAAATGAGGCTTAGCAAGAGTAAGTAACTTCATTTGCACACTCATCTAATCAATAATATATTCATTCAGCAATTCATTTACTGTTATGTGATAGGAACATGGAAGTTTTAAAAAGTAGATGTGGCCTCTGCCTTGTACCTCTTGCAAGGTGCTATAAAATTTTCATCAGAAGTGCTCTAATACAATGGAATGTTATTCAGTGCTAAAAAGAAATGCGCTGTCAGGCCATAAAAAGATACGGAAAAACCTTGAATGCGTAAGTGAAAGAATTTAATCTGAAAAGGCTGTGTGATTCCAAGAATATAGCATTCTGGAAACAGCAAAACTGTGGAGGCCATAAAAATATCAGAGGTTGACAGGGGTTAGGGAGGAAGGAGAGATGAATAGGCACAGCACAAAGGATTTTTAAGGTAGTGAAATTATTTTATATACTGTAATGGTGGATACATGTCATTTTACATTTGTCAAAACCCATAGAATGTACAGCACCAAGAGTGAACCTTGATGTAAACTATGGACTTTAGGGGATAGTGATATGTCAGTGTAGGTTCATTGACTGTAACAAATGTACCACTCTGGTACATGATGCTGATGTGGGGGGACAGTAGGTATATGGGAGCACTGTACTTTCTGCTCAGTTTTGCTGTGAACTTGAAACTACTCTAAAAAGTAGTATAGAGCCTATATTTCTCCCTTTTTGGGGGGGAGGGTCTACATAGATCATGAAGGATTTATGAAAGACTAAACTAAAGCTCAAATGCCCTCCTGACAATGTATTCCCTGTGTATACAAATCTAACCGTATCAACCTGTAATACCAAGGAAAATGTTCCTGGATTATTTTGTGACAAACTTGATTTCCAGTGAACATCTTCAAATTCCCAGTAGCAAATGGAAAATTTGACAGTGTTACTAAAAATAGGTGACATCTGAAATAGTTTTATTAAAATGCATGTGGCTCTCCTACTGTGGTGTCGCTATTTTGTCCTTTGTACAGCAGAGCACGTTACAGAGTGGGGTGTTTTCATTTTCCATGTGGTGGTCTAGCCGTGACCAAACAAATTAGCCTCAAAATCCTTACACAGCCTGAGAGCGAGCCAAAGTCTAGAGGTAGGTGTGGGAGAAAGTGTTAGAAAAAGACAAAAAAGAAGGAGGATGGAGGGAGCATCCTAAAAGCCATCTTTGAAATGATGTTAAAAGAAAGCCTAGAATATTCTGAGCATTTTTAACTTTTACTTCAGTGTCCTTTCATGGAACTGAAATTAACCTGTTCATCTACCACGTTGTTGATTTTGGGAAATGATATATTCCATAAATTCTCGTATTAATGTTAGCTTTTTTTATTCTGAAACATTAGCAAATTGGTGGGAAATCCTTACAAAATATATTCCACACTTACCATCATAACTGAAGTATATTGGATTTATTCTTTCACATGACTCAATACCATCATTGTGATCATTGCATATTGTTTTTTGTTTTAATATGTAGACACATTCAGAAACTCGTTGTATGTATAGGAAAACTTTTCACTACACAAAGTGACCCCAGACTGTAAGTTTGATTTTGGTATTTAATAAAAATTCCTTAATATTTTTTCCTTCATAATTATGCTGCCAGCAGTTACTTCTTGCTGTTCGTATGAGTACTATACCGGGCTTTCCACATTTCCTGATTTGTTAAAACCAAATTGCTGTGGAATGAAAAATAAAAGTATTTAGGGCTTCCCTGGTGGCGCAGTGGTTGAGAGTCTGCCTGCTAATGCAGGGAACACGGGTTCGAGCCCTGGTCTGGGAAGATCCCACATGCCGCAGAGCAGCTGGGCCCGTCAGCCACAACTACTGAGCCTGCGCATCTGGAGCCTGTGCTCGGCAACAAGAGAGGCCGCGATAGTGAGAGGCCCGCGCACCGCGATGAAGAGTGGCCCCCGCTCGCCGCAACTAGAGAAAGTCCTCGCACAGAAACGAAGACCCAACACAGCAAAACTAAATTAATTAATTAATAAAAACTCCTACCCCCAACATTAAAAAAAAAAAGTATTTAGTTAGTATTTTTAAGAGTGAGTGGATAATCAGTAGCATAGATATTTTCCTTGGCTCAAAGAAGGATGGGTAAAAACCTGCAGTGAGAGAATATACAATTATTTGAGGATTTGGACCTTTGATAGTTCCAATGTTGGCTCCCTTTCATTATTTCCACAGAGAAGACCCACGTAGCCCTGGTCCTGAGAAGGGGAATGGGTAGCTATTTCTTCTTTTGCTCTGATGTTCTAGTCCTGGGTATCTTCTTGTACCAAAGAAGATGGGTAGATGTTTCTTATCTTTGCCTGTGTTCCAATCTTGAGTCTCTTCTAATTTCCTCGTTCCTCCACTCTGTTTCTCTCTTCCCCCTGTCCTCCCCCCAAAAAATAGAGTGAGGAAGAGTAACGTGTAAATATTAAGTGCTGGTCTAGGTGCTGGTTGTCATTCCATTTCTTAAATAACGGGTATTCTATCTGCATCTTATAATTTCTGTTGCAGAGACTTGACCTTTAAAAAGAGAATACATAACAATTAGGCTGAGTACATTAGCAGAGCCCAAGACCTTTTGCTAGTGAGTTTGCTGGCCAGACTAGGTCAGAGTGTGACCTTGATACACTAAAAATGTACATTATTAATTATAATAATTTGGTTCAAGATTGTTCTATAACTCACCTGTTAAAAGTGTCTAGCACATAGCAAGCACTCAATAAAAATGTGTGAATGAATAGCAGTGAAATGCTAGTTAGGTATTTGGGTGAAAATCAACTTCTGTCACATCTAGCAGTGTCTGCAGAAAAGGAATGCTGCCAGTATTTGATAAAATGAAAAGATACAGAACGCATTACAAAGAAATTCATAGGAATTTCATGCCTGTAAAAATTTGGTGAAATTAAATGGCCTGAGAAATCACTTTTCACTAGGATGTTAGAAATGAATGGCGTAGATCCTATGTTTTGTGATCGTTGAAATTTGCATTTGAATTTTAAGTTTTCTAGTTAAGTGAGAGGGAAGCTAATTATTGATGAGATTGTTTTCAGGAAATAATCTGTTAAAAATAGATGGGTGATTTAGAAGCCACTGTATGTATTTCATTATGATTCAGCCCTTCCTTTGACAGAAGAGATAGGAAACTATGAAAACTTTATTTTTTACATTGAGTCAGAGTTGTTTTCTGAAGTTGTTTTATTTGAAAAAATTTTGGACTTATTAATAGCACTGGAAATGGAAGATATTTATAATGGGACAAAGACAGTTGGCAATGTGAGGTGGGTTGTCCTCTTTTCTTATTTTCCGGCTGAACTTGAATGGGGAGGGCAGGCAGGACTCCCAGATACAGTCAGCCATGGGAGTAGAGACTTGCAGTCAGTGAAGAACCAAGACACATGGGGGAACAATGCTGCTGTTTTTAAAGTAATATCAATTTCTCAATTCAACTAAGTGTTTTCAGTGCTTCACTGTTCGTTTCTCTTGTCACTGGTGCTTCCTTTTCTGCTTTTCACGCATTTTATGCATACTTGCTTCCTTTTCTAACCCCTTCTCTTCTGAGAGTCTGTCTCTCCAACCTGGTAGGATGAAAACAACCCTATTATGTATTTTAAGAAGAACTACCACCACAACAAAAGAACTCTACCAAATAGATGTGTATATTTACATAATGCTATGAAAACATAGCTATCCAAATCATCGGGATACTCTGAGAAAGACTTAGCCTGAAGAAATGGAAGTTTTCCTATAATAAGAAATTTTGTTTATTTTGAGTTTTTATATTTAACTTTCCTTAATAAGTCTTCCAGTTTGTTCACTCTAATTAAAAAACCAAACCGAGCCAAACCAAAGTAAACAAAAAACCCCCCACCAGGTTGCTGGAGATAACCAGGTTTCTTCAATATTTAGTGAGAGAGTACACATAAATAAATAATAACTAATTGAAAATTTCCCCACAGGTTCAAAAAACTTATTTCAGATTGCTGGTTGTAGTAAGTTGAGAGGAAGCGGCAGATGATTCTGGTTTGGGGTACATTTACATATATCAAGTTGATCTTCAAACTTCATTTAAAAAAAAGATGTTTAAGCAAATTCATTAATCTACCCTGGAATATAATTTGAATGTCTTTTCACCCCATGAAGGAAATTGGTAAATGAGTACATGTTTCATTGTGGTTTGAGCTTTCATTACAGTACTGTATATCTTATACTCATCCTGGTGTAGCCTTCCTTCTTATGAAGATTATAGATTAAAAGGATAATTATGAAGGAAGGGAGTATACTGACATGCTTCCGTAGTTAGACCCCTAGAAGACCATGCTAATGTTGTCCCAATAATGGCTTTACTAAATATGCAATCTTCTGCTTTTTAACTTTGTGCTACCTTTTTACTCCACGTCTCTAAAGATTTTTCTTGTTCGCTGCTAAGTTTTAGAGCCCAGAGTATAATTTTAATGGTCTGCTTAAAAAAGGTATTTTAAATTTTGCATTCCATTTCAAATCACTTACTCACATAGAAAGACTTGCAGAAATGGAGAGCCTCAATTATGTTCATATGTAATTATACAACAACATTTGCTTCAAATCATTGCACATTTTTGGTGGGAGTAGAGAGTATTTCTTAATTACTGGATGGGCTGATTTTTTTCCTCTGGTTGAATATACGTGGCCTTCCTGATGAGCTATTTGAAATTCTCTCTTACATGGCCGTCTAACGTGCAATCTTGTTTACTGGGGTTTTGAATATCTTTTTGGTGACCAAACCTGTAAGAAGCTTTCAAGCGTAACGCCTAAAGCCCTGTGTGTATTTGTGAAGTATTAGTGCCTGCAATTTGGCCTCCTTTTTTCTGAAAATTTTCTTATTAGATCAACATATTTCATCTTAAATCTTATGTATCCATTTTAGAGCTAAAGAAGAGTTTAGGGATTCGCAATTCCCTTACTTTACTGATGCAAAGATTTGAGTGTAATGATGCTTAATGATTTGCATAAAGCAATTCTTAAAATTGCTGACATTATGACTTCAATCCAACACTGAAATTTTATTATGTGAAATTATAAAATAGTTAGGTCTAGTAATATATCAATAAATAAATGGTTAAAAGGAATATTAGGAGTAAGATGTAAAGTATCAAAGACATTGGAAGTTAGCTAACCATGATGTCTTAATTAAGGAACAATGTTAAGCTGGTTTGTTTTGTATAGAGTTAAAATCTGTAAAGGTGTAATACCTACTTCTTTTCTCTCTTCTGTAGGGAGGAGGGCAAGAAGAAGGTAAGTCATATTAACTAACCACTTACCCTTTGTCAAGCAGTTGAGGAAATGGTTCTCAGTGAGTTAAGGAAATGGCCCAAGTTCACTCAGTTAGTAAGGGACCAAGCTGAGAGAGGTCTCGTGCTTGCTGGCATTCAACCTTTTGTTGTTCCTTGCATCAAATGATATGGCCTTTAAATATAAGAGGGAAATATGTATGCAACTTTTGTGAATTTTGGAGGTATGATTTAGTTTGAATAACCCAGGTTAAATTTTATCCTATTGTATTATAGGAGAATAGATCAGAGATATAGAGTTTTATGAGAAGGTAAGGAAGTTTCTTATGGGGGCAAGGTCAACTAGTAACCATGCCTTTTCCTGATACAGCACAAGGATGAACATCTTAAATGCTTTCAATTTTGAAGGGCCTTGATATACTCTAGGGAAAAATATTCTTTGTAAAATAGGCAAATATTTAAGCATTTATCAATATTATGAATGATAGATTTTACTATGTTGTTTAGAGAAAAAAAACATTATAAAGGGTTTTTTTCTGTCCTCAAAATGTTTGCAATTTAATTGGGGTACACTGTCAGCACCCATAGAACCCTTGGACCATGCATGTAGCTCCCAAACGATGCTAAATTAGCTAATGCACATCATGATAGGTGTTTCAACTTGAAAAAAAATTAGATGTTAAGATAAAACAATCAAGAGACTGAAATTCAGAAAGTTGCTATTTTCAGGGGCGGTCATTTGTGAAGTTGTGTACTGCCTAATACAGTGATTAAAATACATGCAGAAGTATTATCATTTATTGAAAAGCAGTAGTGTTCTCAGTAATCTTCAGGAAAACAAAAATGGGAAAAGTAATCAGAACTTGTTATAGAACCAAATTATAGTCATGTGAGTACTTTGATGAATAAAGTGTTTAATGTGCAGTCCAAGGGTTTATGTTATTTTGACAATAATGTTTTTTAGGTGGCATCAGGATTCTCCAGGTAAGGCAGGACTTCTGAAACACTTAATTTCCTGACTGCGCTATGGTTTCATCAACCTTCTTTAGTTTTTGTTCTTTTGTTTACAACTGAGAAGCCCTGATTCAGATAGGCTTTCAGGATCCTCACATAAATCCACAGTCAGAACCAAACCTACTTCCTAGTGTCTGGCTTATTTTCATGATAATATTGTAGAAACATAGAGTGCTAGAATTCGAAGGAGACTCAAAATCAGTTGTCTTGATCCCTTATTTATATAAAGATAAGAAAAGGCCTTCTCCTACACAGCTCGTGAGTAGCAAACCAGGGATTATCTGCTGAAATTTTGTTTACTTGAATTTTGTTTAATGAGTGGCGTTTAAAAGAGAATTTACGCCGTCCAAGTTTTTGGGTTTTGTGAATATTTAAAAAAGTATTTTACAAGTGAAGAGATCATTCACTTTAAGAAAAGAGGCATCAGAGCAATCCTAGCTTGGTGATAGAAATCAGTACTAATAAGCATGCCATTAGCTAATTTTGGCAAATATCACCCCTAATTGATCCATATTAGTTTTAAAAAGTTATACATAGACAACTTAGTGCTGTTTATATATAATAATTATTATTATTATTTGTTACTCAACCTCTTAAACCTTAAGATTACATGAGTTCTTATTTGTAAAGGTGGAACAGTACCTGGCACATACCAAGGGATGTAAAGGCTTTGTTAAATAAATAAGTAATTCTGGATGTTAACTAGACTTATTGTGGTGATCATTTTGCAGTATATACAAATATCGAATCATTATGTTGTACACCTGAAATTAATATCATGTTATATGTCAATTATACCTCTAAATAAATAAATAAATATTAAGTATATAATAGATGGTGATACGTGATCTGTGCTTTCTAGTTCTTTAGGGAGAGGAGATAGGAGAAAAAATTTTAAATCCCAATGTTCTGAATTGCCAAATTAAAAAGTGTAATTTAGGGGCTTCCCTGGTGGCGCAATGGTTGAGAGTCCGCCTGCCAGTGCAGGGGACACGGGCTTGTGTCACGGTCCGGGAAGATCCCACATGCCGCGGAGCAGCTGGGCCCGTGAGCCATGGCCGCTGAGCCTGCGTGTCCGGAGTCTGTGCTCCGCAATGGGAGAGGCCACAACAGTGAGAGGCCCGCGTACCGCAAAAAAAAAAAAAAGTGTAATTTAGAAATAGTAAAGGGTTGATCTTTTATAATGTACATAGTTACCCTTAACCTTTATTCTGCCCTAATTTTTTTTAATTCAGTTTATGTCATTTGCAAATAGAATAAGATTTACTGTCAGTGGAAATACAGACTGTGCACATATCAGGATAGAATAATTATAGAGCATTCACGTCTGTGAATGAGAGTATTTGTAAGAGGCATTTTATTTAATGATGATGATTGTCATAATGTTATATTCATGTTTCTGAGAAAGAAAAGACCAGGATGTGTCCTGCAGAATTTGTACTCTATAGAGGTGCCAACGCTGCATTTGAATTTAAAATTGTGTCTTACTTGGCACTTGGTATTGTTTGAGATTTGTTTACTCAGCCAGCATTTACAGAGTGTCTACTGTGTCAAAACCTATGACAATTTCCCTTGCAGTATTCTTATTGGTTTTGAGAAGTTATTTAAGCACCTAATATGTTTCAAGCACTCTTCCAGGATATAGGAATACACTGGTGGAAAAACGAAGCATAGTCTCTGCCCTTCCAGCCCATTTGGTCTAGCGGAGGAGAGAATCATTAAGCAAATAATTATCATTGTGATGGGTGTTATAAACATAAAACAAAGAGACTTCATCTACTCAGAAACGTTAGGAAGGTTTCTGAAATGAACTTTGAAGCTGAACTTTGAAGGAGGAGAGGGGGTTTGCAAAGTAAAGGTGGATGGGGTTAAGATAGGAGGAAAAGCTTTAGAGGGTCTTTAGAAAGATACCTAGGGCATTATGAACTCTGCAAGAGAAGCGATAAAAGTCTGATGCGACTGAAGGTTTGATATTAAGGGAGAACTGGCCTCAGATGTAGCCGAAAAGGTGAGCAGAGGCCGTGTAATCCTGAACTATGTAGACAACATTAAAGGTTTTCTTTTTTATCCCAAGAGCAATGGGATGCACTTAAAAATATTTTAAAGCATGGAGTTAACAGATGAGGTTTGCAGACCTGCTGCAAAAGCAACCTGATAGCTTTTTTTTTTTTTTTTTTTTTTTTCCCCTCTAAGGGGAATCTGTTTCCTAAATGTTGAATGCAAGATTGGAAGGTTTGAAACAGCATTTTCACAAGCTAAACTGTATGGTCTCAAATTGAATTTTATGGTGTTTTTATAATTGCACCTTTGTGTCTCTGCCTAGCACAGTGGTCTTAAAGTGTTTATCGATCTAGACTTCCCTTAGCCAATATAAATGTCTGCAGCATAGGTGAACTAGCTGTTTAGGGCCTCATTGAGGCACATTATATCTTGTCCTTCAGTGTTGAGAACAGTGTTTTGGTGATACTGACACTAATTTATAAAATAGCTTAGAGATAATGTTAGTAGAACATCAGATAACAGTGGTGCTTTCCTAAAGAACAGTATTTCCAGTAGCCTTTTTTTCTTACCATGCCATTTTACCATGCCCTAATAGTCTCCCAGGATATGTACTGTGTGTTTTCAGGTTTATTTTTTTCCCTATCTAGTGCATAATTGGAAGGCTAAGCAATAGCTTTGAGTTTTATGTGTTAAAAAACCATGTCAAGCAAAAAAATTGGAAATGATCTAAATGTCTACCGGTACTCTTGGGTGGTAGAATCTTCATTCATTGAAATACTCTGCGTAGTTACAATGAAGCAGTTGTATTGATATGGGGCAAATCTCAGACACCTGTTGGTTGAAAATGTACGTTGTAGAACGAAGCTTAGTTTATAATATATTTCAGTAAGTTTTAAGTGTACACAGAACAATACCATCTATTTTACATGGAAAATATTTAAGTGGTAAAAATGTAAAAACACAGAAACATGGGGTAAAGAATCATACTGACTTCAAGATGGTGGTAACTTCTGAAAGGGAAGGGAAGGAATAGGCTAGGGATAGGTTAAACAGTAAACCGTAATATCTTTTTGTTCTAAAAGAAAAGCCTAATTGAAATAAATAATACAAAAATTGAATATTTGTTAGTTCTAGATGGTGAGAGATATACAGGAAATATCGAATAGATAAATAAGGCTATTGTCAGTTGCTTTGACTTTGGTAACCAGTAACAGCTGATTAAAAGTGCATTAAGCTATAATAAGTTTATTTCTTTATTTATTAAGAAGTCTGGAGGAAGGTGGTCTCAGGGTTGGCTTGGTGACTTAACCATGATGTCAAGGATTCATGGTCCGTCTATCCTCATAGCTCAGCGGTTCCTCTCCTGGTTTTTTTTTTTTTTTTTTTTTAAATTTATTTATTTATTTTTGGCTGCATTGGGTCTTCGTTGCTGCACGTGGGCTTTCTCTAGTTGTGGCGAGCGGGGGCTACTCTTCGTTGCGGTGGCTTCTCTTGTTGTGGAGCATGGGCTCTAGGCATCCAGGCTTCAGTAGTTGTGGCTCACGGGCTCAGTAGTTGTGGCTTGTGGGCTCTAGAGCACAGGCTCAGTAGTTGTGGTGCATGAGCTTAGTTGCTCCACGGCATGTGGGATCTTCCCGGACCGGGGCACAAACCCGTGTCCCCTGCATCGTCAGGTGAACTCTCAACCACTGCGCCACCAGGGAAGCCCCTTCTCCTGTTTTTAAGGTGGCTGCAGCTCCACACATCACGTTCTCATAAGAAGTCACGAACCTGGGAGGGGGAAGGGATGAGGAGTGCTTTTCTCTCTTATCAATGAGAAAATATTTCCCAGAATACTTTATTATGTCTCGTTGAGCCTGGGCTAAGTCCTCTCATAGTACAAGGCCTGGTAGATTGTAGGTCCTTAATAAATATTAGTTGAATGGATTTGTCTTTAGTAAAGGGCAGTGGGATTGTCACAGTAATTCTGTGAGGTGTGGGTTTGTGTGTTATCTTTATCTTCAGGCCAAAGTCTTTATCGATGATGTACTTTTTTTCTGAAATGCTTAGTATAGAAATGTTCATAGTTTTTTTGTTTGTTTAAATGAGCCAAAAGGGAGTTGAGAGATCACTGGTCTCAAATTTCTTTTTCCTAGATGAGGGAGTAGATGTTCAAACAGGTTATGGTAGTACTAACGCTGAAAGTCCTAGCCCTCGATTTCTGCTCCAGTGTGCTCTCTCAACCTCTCCCTCCCTCCCTCTCTGTCTGTCTCTCTGTCTCTGTCTCTGTCTCTCTCTGTGGACACTCAAAGAATGTAACTGGCACCATGAATCTCCTAAAGGATCGTACTGAGAACTTCCGGTGAGGCTGAATGATGTGTTCAAAAAAGTTTTGAGATGCATAGAAGTCCTGTTGGCTCCTACAATTATTGTGTCATCACTTGCCTAAAATTGGACTCGTAGCTCAGGGTCGCCTTTATCATTGATAGGAAATGGCTTGTATAGAATATTTTATGTGTGCAGTACCCAACCATTACCATTTTGAAGTGACCTAAAGATACGGGTGAGCTTCTCAGGCTGGAAAACCAGTTTAATAACCACTTCTCTTCATGGAATCAAACTTGCTTGGTGTCTTAATTTTTTTTTGTACTCGCCATCTAGCCAAATTCATTTCAAGTGTGACGTTACGAAGAAAAAAGATCCTAAAATGTAACTTTGCAAGCTGAGTTGTCACACAGCAAAATTTCTTGCCAGACTTGCTCCATCATTCCTTCTTTTTCATCCTAGCCAGACGTGATGTACGTTTTATTTGAGATACAGTTGCTGTTTTGAATTATGTGTGCAATTCTTTTATAAGTGGAACTTGTGCTACACATTTTCAGGCTGAATAAATAATATACTACTGTGGACTGTTTCAACAGTTATTTTTATTGCAAATGTTATCTTTGTAAGTGGCTTAAAGTACCTCTATGTTTTGTCCTGAGTGATAATTTGTCCTACATTATTTGCCTGGGGTATATCTTCTGTAATCCCAACAGCATTTCTTTTGCAAAGCAGTGGTGAAGTTTTATTAAACTCTTATTAATTTATGAGGCTTAAAAAAAAAAAAAAAAAAAAGAAAATCTACTGAAAGGCACAAGTCTTCACTATAAATAAATTGCATGCCAGTGGCAGCTACTAATTCAAAGCAGCTTTTGAAGCCTAGCAAAAAGTTTTAAAATTCTCTGAATTATAGCTTTAACTTAATTTGTCATTCAAAGAAATGAAACCACTTCTTTAAAAGGAGGCAAGAGGGATGGAGGACAGAAGGAGATGTAAAAGGTCTGTCTTAGGAAGCAAATGTTTTAGTTCCAGATTTGCAGTCCCAGTTCCCTGCTGTTTCCACCCCCAGTGGAAATTGAATATAAAGTTTGGGTCATGGTCAAGGAAGGTGCTGTCTAAGAGATTTAATGCCATCCAAAAACTATCCAAGATGGCTTCAGTCTAGCACAAAATTCCGTCTAATTGTAGTTAGACCTGGCTGCTTTCTCTTAGTGGAGGTTTTCCTCTTCCCTCTTTGTCTTCTTTTCCAAAATGTCAATAAACTTTATCGACTAGAACATATAATGCTGCCATATTTTCTAAAGTGTTTTTTAATGATCAAGTTGTTTATTTCTTAAGGTAGCAAGGTGGAAAATGTTTTGTTCCACCACAGCATAATAAACCAGGAAAACCAGCTGGACAAACATTTGTCAACTAAAGTAGGTGCTAAAGCTGGGTGAAAATCCCCATTCAAACCTTGATCCTGTTTGTGAAGAGCCTTTTTTTCAGTTCATGGCAGATATTTTCAGAATTGCTAGTGAGGCTACAAAGCAGTGTCAACTAAACGTTAAGTCTACTAAAAGCTTCTGTGTTTTAAAATGTAGGTAGTTTGGGCTCTGAGAAGTCTCTGCTCTTTGTTGAGAGTCTCTCAAGGTAGTTGTGGAAGAGAAGCAGTTAGACACATCTTATTTCTTTTTCTCAAAATGCTTCTTTATTCACTGAGCTCTTTCACTCTCACTAAATGTATGGGATATTGCCAAATAAGTCTGTAAAGAAAGCGAAAATCCCCCCAAAATATGCCAAATATACAGCTGTTAATCTGTTAGCTAATTGGAATATTGATAAATTCAATAATGTATTCAAGACTTTTGAGCTCAACTTTAAGAAAAGTTAACTTAAGGCTGTTGTCCATTATATGAATAATTGGTTTCCAAAATGTGAGGCAAATACAGCCAAGTAAGTAGGAAGCCTGGGAAGTGTTTTTCCATTGTCCGCTCTTAAACAAAGCAAACAAACACAGCAACAATACCACAACTGTACCAAAATATGATAATTACCCACCAGTTCTCTTAAAGGGGATTTTCAAGGCTTAGAGATAGGGGGAAAAATATCTCTAAGTAGAAAAATGTATGCACTTTTGTAACTGAGAACTTACAACAGTGTGTTTAAGTGTGGTATGTGTGCTTCTGATTTTAGGAGGTATTCACCTAAACATTTGATTTTAATGTTTATTTTAAGGGTTTTTTTTTTTTTGTGTGTGGTACGCGGGCCTCTCGCTATTGTGGCCTCTCCCGTTGCGGAGCACAGGCTCCGGACGCGCAGGCTCAGCGGCCATGGCTCACGGGCCCAGCCGCTCCGCGGCATGTGGGATCCTCCCAGACCGGGGCACGAACCCATGTCCCCTGCATCGGCAGGCGGACTCTCAACCACTGCGCCACCAGGGAAGCTCCTATTTTAAGGGTCTTTATTAAAAATATGATTAGCATGTCAGATAGTCCATGGATATTATTGCTAAGAACAATATTACTATTCTGATATTAGCCCTCATCTAATATTATTCTATCATGACCATCTCACCTCTGTTTCTGGACTTCTGTTGATGGAGAACTCACTAACCCCTAAGGCGGAGTGTTCTATCACTAGAGATATATCTAACTGTTCAAGTTCTTCCATGTAGCTCAACATCAAGCTGTTTGTAATTCCATGATCTCTGTCTGTCTTCATGGTAAGTAAGTATAGATCAAGTCTGAATTCTTCTTCGGTGTGGTGATAATTTGAAGAAATTTAGTCTATATCTCTTCTAAGTTGAATAAGCCTTTTCCAAAGGCCTTTTTACTTGGATAAATAAGTCTTTTCTAAAGTTCCCAAAGTGACATGGTTCCAAGATCCACATGTCATTTTGTTTGCGTCTTTGAATGTTTTCTGGTTTTAAGGTCTCTTCCCAAACGGTTCCCTAAAGTTAGGTAACCTTGGGTAATTGGCTTAGTCATTCTGAAGATGAGGATATTAATTTAAATCTTACAACATCCTATAAAGTAGATGGTGAATTTGAATTCTTCTGTTATAAAGTCTGTCACAAAAACTGATTAGTGAATATCTCTCATCACTATTTTTTTTCCATTTTTTCTTTTCAAAAGCATTTTATTGAGATATAGTTCACATACCATATGACTCACCCATTAAAGTATACAGTTTAGTGATTTTTAGTTAATCGTTCTTATTTTTATTGTTAGTATGTATAACAGCAATAGTCAGTAGTAATAGTGATAATAGCTCCCTGTAATATATAATAATACTGAGATGTTTTGAGTTTATTTTATCCTTCTTGTAGGTACCGTAGCTTTTGATTATGTATTGTATTTGTTTTTACTACAGTCTGAGTTTGCATTTGATTTCTTTTTTCTTTGGTGGCCACATTACACTGACTCATTGAGTTTTCCTTTTTTCTAAAATCTCCAACTATTTTTCCATGCGTATGTAGCTGACTAACGTCTTCCCATCCTGTAGCTCCTGGCTTTGAGCCCAACTTTAGGTCTTAGGATCTAATCCTTATCCCTATTAGACTTCACTTTGTTGATTTCAGTTGGTCATCCATTCTATCAGGATCTGTTTGGATACTGCACTCTGTTAATCTAATCATCCCCCTGCTTAAAATAGTATCAACACATTCTTTTTTTTTTTTAATTAGGCATTCTTTTCCATCTGACTTTATTTCCCTCATTAGGAATGGGATGCATACTCATTGTGGCAATCATTGGCCAACTAAATCAGTTCTGCTGAGACACTAATATTTAGCCAGTTCTCACTGGTTTGACAGTTGCAGTTGATAAATAGCTATTGCCTCCTGCCCCCCTGAGGCTCTTCTCTTCCTTGACCATCTTGTGCCCTCACCCGAGATCACCTGGACCTCCCCAAGGACCAACTACTTAAAAGTTTAATGCTGAACATAGCAGAGACCCTATAGAGCCCTGTTGCTGTACTGCCCATTCTCTAGTAGTTGATAATATTTTGAATATCATCCCTGGGTGTAACATAACATATGTGAAATCCACAGCCATGAACTGACCACTTACCTTAATTAGAAAGTCTAGTTCTCCAGATTGTATTTGAGGCCCAGGAGGGATTTTAGAGGGAGTTTTGAGTGATGAAAGCTGTGTGGAGCTTTGCTATAAAAATTGTTCCTCTCCTTCAAATCAGGAAAAGCTTTGGGATTTTCTTTGTTCTAACCTATCAACCTATTTTCCACTTTACTTTGTCTTATCAGAGTGTTGCTCCAGCCATTTGTATCATGTTTTCCTTTGGTTAGTATAGAAAATACGAAATGATGGTAATTTTTGTCAGTTTGTATGCACATATAGACTGTTGACTTTTGCTCCTGTGTGCCTATGGAGATGGAGTACCGTGTGCACTTCAGTCAGGAAATAATTTTCATTACCTTGTTAATATGCTGGGTTAAGCCTAGCTAAGTGGGACACCATGGTAGGCAGAATAAAGGCCTCCCCAATATAGCCTCTTCCTCATCCTCAGAACCTGTGAATATGCTGCCTTACGTGGTAAAAGAGACTGTAAGGGTTTTAAAATGGGAGATTATCCTGTGTTATCTGGGTGGGCCTGGTGCAGTCATGAGGGTTCTTGTGTTGGGAAGAGGGAGGCAGGAGAGTCAGAGTCAGAGAAGAGAGGATGGAAGTAGAGGTTGTGTGATGGAATTAATTGCTGGCTTTGAGGATGGAGAAAGAGCCCATGAGTCCAGGCATAGCTTCTGTCAGCTGGAAAAGGAACTGGATTCTCTTCTAGAGCCTCTAGAAGGAGCACAGTCCTGACGTTGGTTTCAGTCCAGGGCAACCCCTTTTGGACTTAAGTCCTCTGGAACTGGAAGATGATAAATTTGTGATTTTTTTTTTTTTGCCCCCAAGTATGTAGTAACAATAGGAAACTCATAATCACATTACATTACGATAACAATAGGAACATAATACAGACACCGATATCACCTTTTTTGCCTATAATTACGGTTATCTAGCTTCAGTTCTTATACTGATATGTACAAGCCAGAGGACAGAAGAAACAAAACCGTTTGACCTGACTACCTTCCTCCATCATTGTTGAGATGGGAATGCTTGAGATTTTGTGTGGCTGGTGTTCTCTCTCGCAAATCTACTCAAAATTTTCTTCTACTCTGCCCCCCTTTTTTTTTTCTTTTCCTTTTTCCTCCTCTGATTACTTAGTTTCTAATGTGTGCGATATATACATTAGTCAAAAGGGACAACAAATAAGACCCTGTTAGATTAAAAATAAAAATAGAAGTCAGTTTTCAGAAGGATCTTTTCACAAAAACTCTAATACCTATTCTTGAAGCCCCCCCTTGAGGTGTGATTTAGACACTGTCTCCTTGTTACAAAAGCAGCTTTTATTCTTCATGTGAGTTATACTGGGAAGCTAGCTTGCCTTGGGGTAAACCATCTACAGAGGTTTGCTTGGTGCAAAGTAAGTACTAAGGCTGAAGCTCAGGAAATAGGAGGGATTTAAAAATTAAATGACTTGATTCAAGAAATGTACAGTAGTGACTTCTCAGTAGAGTTTAAAAATTCAATTAATTTTCATCAAAGTTGAACTCTAGAAGTGGAAAAACTATAAAGAGTAGTTTGGCATGATTTTAATAGTCTGTTTTCGAAGTTGTTATTTAAAGGCTGGAAGGCTTTTTGGTCAATAGAAAAGTCAGTATATGCGGGACGCTCCATGGTGAAATCCTTCCTGTCCCAGACAGCTTTCTAGTATGTTACACTAATTCAGCATCATTTAGACCTTTTCATCAGTGCCGTGAGTTGCAAAATAAATGGTGTTGGCCAAAGGGAATTGACTAAAACGCAGTTGTGCTGCTTTGTTGTACATTATTATTCTTCAAGTGTAACACAAGTTTTAAAAAAAATTTTGATTGGTTTTGTGTGTGTGTTTAACTGTAAGTGAAATGGGGGCAAGGGCCTCCCCCGTGCAGAAATTTCATGATGAGACATTGGAGTTGCAGAAGTAACACTTGAACACTAGTCCAAAGATCTGATTTTTTTTCCCTAATTCTGCCCCTTCCTCACTATGTGATCTTGGATGAGAGTCTTTATTTTCTTCACTAAAAAGATGGGAAAAGCATTTGTGACATCACGTGATGCATATAAAAATACATTGAAAACTAGAAAGCTCTATACATATATTAAGTCATGTTGGTTCTTATGTAAACTTCCTCATCATTCGTCTCACCTCCTTCAGCCACTTTGGGGATCCAGAGAGAGTCACAAGCTAAGACAGGCTGGTGCGACCAGTATTGATTTTATTGTGGTGGCAGCATGGATGTCACGATGTCCACACACTTGACAACCATGGCTTTGTTTCTCTGTTATTGCATCACTCTCCTAATATCATTTCCACCCTCAAAACTACTAATGCACTGTAATCAATGTAAAAACAGTGTTAGTCCCAGAGTAGCTGTGTGTGAGCATAATGTAGATAATGAAACTCTGGTTTGGTTTGAAAGTTAGGCTTTTGGTGGAGTGTACTTCCTACCATGATGATCATTTTCATGCATGTGGAGCCCATTAAGCAGTGTTGGAGCTGGATTCACAGTTTAATGCGCTAACACTGCATCTGTTTCTACCCTGATGATAACACCTGGATCAGTTTAAAACTGATGTAGAAGTTTAAGATGTGGTGTAGTTAATTTCTAAAACAACTGTTGATCTTTATACGTGTGAACCCCATGGTCTTTTACATTCCAGATGAATTCACTGCCATTTGAATTGATACCTGTGTGTGCTTTCAGAATGGGAAATAAAAAACACATGCCTTCTCCTCTAGGAGCTTTATTTTCACTTAAATTCTGAGAGGTGACAATGATGAGATTATTATTTTTTTCCTTCTTTGAGGGGGATGGAGAGGAAGATGCCTTTATGTTGTCCTCCTGTAACCTATTTCAAATGTTCATCCAAAATTAATAGGTGGTGGATGATTTTCCTTCCTGCTTTGTCAAAATGCATGCATACATACAGATAGTCTAAGACATTGATGATGCCATGAGTAAGTCACTGATTCCTCCTGAGAGCCCTGAAATGCACAGGTATTAAAAATTAAAGTAAGGTGATTCTGTTGCTGAGACTACATGCCTTATCTCTGTGACTGGCTAAAAGCAGAGTGCCAGTTCACTGGAGCTTTGAAAAATGACTTTTCCCAATGACCTATTGCCTTTTAAAGACAGCAGAGTTTGGAGTTCCTTTTTAAAGTGGTAAATGCCCTTGGAGGGTTGTAGTACAGTTATATTCCCATTAGAAAGATTGAACTTCTCTCCAGGATGCCCTCAAAAAAGAAACCATTAGAAGGGAGGACTGATATAGCATTTGGGGATGCCTATTCTGTTATCCTCCCCAAGGCAGCTTTTAATGTTACTTTTTCAATGTGAAAATCCATGTGCTCTGAGTGGAGTGACCATGACAGAGTGTGTGACATTTTTTTTCACAAGGTGATTACATTTCTGATCTTAAACTTTTCTAGATTGTCTTCCAGTCCATCACAAATTACAGCCAATTTACTGCCCACCTGCCTAAGATTGGCTTATATGAAGAATATAAGGAGGACTTTTTCAAATACTATGTTGACTTTTACTTTTTGTTAGCAAAGATATAAATGGTTTAATATATATTGTCCTGCTTTTTAGAAGTTGCTATCTTTAAAAACATAATGATGTTGTGTGTGTGTGTGTGTGTGTGTGTGTGTGTGTGTGTGTGTGTGATTAGAAATGCCTGGAGTAATCCTTTTCCTACTTTGTGCAAGAAAAATAGGCCTCAGGAAGCTAAAAAAAAAAATTTGCGGATCACATTATAGTTTTATTAGAATTGATGATCTTTCTGTCCAAAAGAAATACCCAAGCCTAGCTTCTTTGATGATATATAACTGTTGTCCTTCCTATGAGGCTGCTTCCCAGAATATCCTAATTAGGCTGTGCACTATGACATATGTCCCGTGACTCTTTTTCTTTCTGTTACGCTTTTTGGTCCCCTCACTTAACCTTGCTGTCATCCATTCTTCCAGACGAGTTAGACTGCTGTGACCATCATTCTTGCGCTCTTAGTTTGGCTAATGGGCTTAACTTATGATGAATACAGGCACAATTTCAGGTGGCTGTGGTGGGGAAAGAGGAACAAAGGACCTGAAGAATATGCTAAGAGAAAGGATAAATGATACTGAATGCTAGATGGAGTGCTATGTTGTGGAGTGTATGCTATGGGGTCCAGGAAGGCAAGGGAGGTGATTCATTGTGGTAACAGTCATTTCCGAATCAACTACTATGTGTCAGTAGTTAACCTCCTTATCTTATTTAATTATTATTTTATCTTCACCAGGAACAGCAGTTTATAGATGAGAACACTGAATCATACAGTTAGTATATTCAAGAGGAAGAATTTGAATTGAGATTTGGCTGACTAAAGTGCGTGCGTGTGTGCGTTTTATACTGAACATTGATTTTAGGAGTTGCTTCAGATAAAAGATGTAGATTATTTTTTTACAGACTGGAGTGAAAAATTAGATCCGTTATGCTTAAATTCCTCTGATTAAATACTGTCTCCCATTCTTACACTTAGGTTCTTCTTGTTCGCTTCATTACTTGTGAATTTAATTAGCATGGATACTGACGAGTTGAAAAAAATTTTCTTTTATTGGCCATGGACAGGGTGACAGAAACTATGTTTAGTGAAGGTTTTGGGATTTCTAATCTTGTGGAGGATTTAGCAGTCTTAAATACAGAGGACTAAAACAGACCCTTCTCATATCCAATTCTTCCAAGTTTGAGGATTTGGGTGCCAGCAAAAGGGTAAAATATAATACCATGCTTAAGAGTCTTAAAGGGACACATTGGTGCTTCGTAATTTGTCTGTTTGTAACGAAAGATCTGAGAGAGCTAATAGTTTCATTATTCAGCGTAAGTATTTTGAATGCCTACCGTTATGATTTATTTAAAGGGCCACAGCAGAAAGTGTCGGGGCTTCCTGAAGTTTGATTTATTTCTTGATAATTAGTTTGGTCAATGAATGACATCTATATTAGAAAGTACTGTATTTTGGAATGCCAATAAATTTGAATGGTGGGGTTAATATCTTTCTCTCCTCCTTCTGGGATGAAATATCTCTTGCCTTCCATGTCAAATTAGAGGCTTGCTGGTGGTTTGTGGACCAAATGTTTGGGTACTTTGTGTAGGCTCATCTGTGTTAGTTTTAAATTAGAGTGTTTTTCCCCTTGCCTATCTGTTTTTCATCAGGGCTCGTATATTCTTGTGTCCAAGAAGACTCTCTGATTTAGCTGTGAGGCTGATTTTATTGTAGAGATGTCTGTGTATCCTGTCATCACAGGCAACCCTGGTGAAACTTCCCATGTTGTGTGTGTGTGTTGCTGCAATATGTTTAAAGTCTGATCTTTCTCAGATGTATGTGTGTGTGTATAACTATTTTATGGCTGAAAAGGGATGCAGGCAGCAAAATTTCTGACAGAATATGTTTTCTATTGTATTTTGTAATATGAAATTATAGGTTCGTTTTTGGCTTTCATAAAGCTGCCTTTTTCACCCGTCACTGGGAGACAAGTAACACCTTCCTTTGACTCACGTTTTCCAAGACTCCTTAGTGTTAAAAGAAGACTTTCTTTTTGAAATGCAGAAATTAAAAGAATATGGCACAAAAACATTTTTTATAGCTTTATTGAGTCTTGAGGGCAGATATATGGATTCCAGACAAAATGCAATAATAGGCTAGGATTTTACTTTCAAATCATCTTACAAACACTTCTCGTGGGAGATTTATTGTCCATGTGGAGGAACAGGGTTGCTTTGAAGGTTAAATGGAGTAGTTTGGAGAACAGTGTTCAAGGTCTTTCTCTGCCTCTTTATTATTTTTTAATAAATTTATTTATTTTTATTTATTTTTGGCTGCGTTGGGTCTTCGTTGCTGTGCGTGGGCTTCCCTTAGTTGTGGCGAGTAGGGGCTGCTCTTTGTTGTGGTGCGCGGGCTTCTCATTGTGGTGGCTTCTCTTGTTGCAGAGCACGGGCTCTAGGTGCGCGGGCTTCAGTAGTTGTGGCACGTGGGCTCAGTAGTTGTGGCTCACGGGCTCTAGAGTGCAGGCTCAGTAGTTGTGGTGCATGGGCTTAGTTGCTCCATGGCATGTGGGATCTTCCCGGACCAGGGATCGAACCCATGTCCCCTGCATTGGCAGGTAGATTTTTAACCACTGCACCACCAGGGAAGTCCCTCTGCCTCTTATTAAGTATGCGCTCTTCTTTAACTAACTTAAGCCATCCAGCGTAGTTTTCTATTTTATAGCAGTATTGTGAGGATAATATGAGATAACGTGTGTGTGCTTTGTAAGCTTTGTGATCTCAATGTAAATATGAAGTACCACTTGTGTTTTATTACGTGTGTTTAGTTAGAGTTAATGCCCCATTGGCATGATCAGGAATTTTTTCCCCCTCTGGTAAAGCATGTAGACAAATCCTGGCAGAACTAAGAATAAGATACCTCTTAAAGTCCTATTTATACTCACAAAGCAGTTCAACCCCTGTCATCAAAAACAGAGTACCAGGGCTTCCCTGGTGGCGCAGTGGTTGAGGGTCCGTCCGCCTGCCGATGCGGGGGACACGGGTTCGTGCCCCGGTCTGGGAGGATCCCCCATGCCGCGGAGCGGCTGGGCCCGTGAGCCATGGCTGCTGAGCCTGCGCGTCCGGAGCCTGTGCTCCGCAACGGGAGAGGCCACAACAGTGAGAGGCCCGCGTACCGCAAAAAAAACCCCAAAAAAACAGAGTACCAGACATAGTATTGGACAAATATAGCTTTTGTGTGAAATCTAGTTTCTCTGTAACTCTGAAGGATAAACAGGAGAGTGTATGTAATTATGTACAATGGTCGCTATGGTATAGTAGGGTGTATTTGTTTCTTAGGACAGCCATAACAAAATACCACAGACTAGGTGGCTTAAACAATAGAAATTTATTTTCTCACAGTTCTGGAGGGTGAAAGTCCCGGATCAAGGTGTAAGCAGGTTTGGTTTCCCCTGAGGCCTCTTCTTGGCTTGCAGATGGCCACCTTCTCATTGGTCCACACATGGTTTTTTTCCTGTGCACGTGTGCCTCTTATGTCTCTTTGTGTGTCCAGATTTCCTCTTCTTATGAGGACACCAGTTAGATTGCATTAGGGCCCAGCCTAAAGGCCTCATTTTAACTTCATTGCCTCTTGAAAGCTCCAATTTCCAAATACAGTCACATTCTGAGGCACTTAGAGATTCAGCATAGGGCTTTTAAGGGGACACAATTCATCCCGTAACATAGGGAGGGCTGTAGACAAGGAACTGAAGTTTGGATTCCAGGGTGGGCGGCTCTGATCTGTACCGATGCAGTTGTCTCATGCAGGACTCCTAACTTGTCAAGTCCACATCTGCATACTCACGGGGCGGTGACAAGGATTCAAGACAGTCGTGAACATGAGCACATTTGGTGAAATATAAAAGCATGATACAAATGCAAGGTTGTATTGTATCATGGATACCTGTGAGGGATACATTGGCAACATGTGGAAAATTTTAAGTAGAAAAGACAAAGGATCATTGCAAATATTTGGCTAAAGAAGCCTCTTGGCTAGTCTGCTTGGCTGAAGGAGAGGCGTGAATAAAGAAAGGTGATTTGGTTAAGACTTAGAGAAGACAGGAGTTAGGCTTACAGATAAGCCAAACATCTGGATGATGTGGGTGAATATCTTCCCATCTCCCAATGGAGCCTGTTTTCTTAAAGCCTGTTAGTTTCTTGGTTTAAAAAATTTCCCCCTACCGCAAACAAAGGGAAAGAAAAAAAATTTCCCCCTACCTTCCATGGTCTGGCAGTGAGAGCTCTTAGTGGGTTTCCAAGCAGTATCATAGCCAGAAGGCACATTTCCTATTTACCTTAAGTGAAGATTCTATGACACCTCCTCAAGGATGTGATTTTTTTTTGTTTCTTAAGGTAATACTTGAGTAGTTGGGAAAACTTCCATGTACTTTAGGATATCTGTTCTGAAATTTGTACAGCATGTTTATATACATAGGAAAGTATTTTAATTGAAAAAGTGTATTCTCAGCTTGCCACGCCTACCTATTTAGAATGCATTTGTATTCTTAAGCACAAAGCATATCATCTTCTTTTATTCTGTAAAAACACATAGAACAAGACCATGCACAAAATAGGTGTTCTTAGAATCTCATGGTTACACCTGTGTTCTTTTTCTGGGACTCTGGTGTCCAATAGAGCCCAGTCATTTTTGAAAGCTATAATCTCATATTCATTTCTCATCTTAAAAAAATCAAATATTTGTAATATTTTAAAAATAGAATTATAAGGAACCAGTCATACTTTAAAACATATCACTAGTGCTCAAGACCCCATTGTAAGGGAAACATAGTATGAAATGTAAGAAAACCACATTTTTTAATCACCTTTTTATAGAACTATGAATTTATGAAAACCTGTGAAACTGATTGAAATTCATAAATTCTATACAGCAGTGTACTAAAGTGGTTCATAAACTTGGAGTTTATGGAGTGAAAAACTTTGGGGAGTGAAAAAGCTTCATAGTACCTCTTCCAGTGGTTACTAATTTCAAGTCTGGAAAACTAGGAATAAAGATATTTTCATTAAACTTTTAAGTTGAGACTGATTCAATTTAGTACAGCTTGAAGGAGGTGAATTGTAAGTATAATATTTTATGTTAGGGTGGCATGATATGGATATAGTGAACAAATGCTTGTGTGGAAAACATTAATATTGTTTTTCATCATGCAGATTGCAAGGCAATGAAAGATATTTCAAGTTGTTAAGAAGCTAATATTAAGGTATAGGATTATTTTAATCAGTGAAATTAAATGCTTGGAGTATGGTTTTTGTGATTATCTCATGCTGTTAGTTTTTGCTTTAATCTTGTCAAATGCTTTTCATATTAATACTTAAAAACATTTTTAGTAACCAGTTTTAACTGTATAATTTTTTAAAAATAATTTTTAATTTTTTTCATTTTTTTTTGGCCACACCGTGTGGCATGCGGGATCTTAACTCCCCCACCGGGTACCCAACCCATGCCCCCTGCAGCGGAAGTGTGGAGTCCTAACCACTGGATCACCAGGGAATTCCCAGAAGTTTTAATTTTAAATCATCAGCTTTCTTTTAAATGGATTATTAATTTGTTTTCAGGGTTACTTAAAGTTTTTTCTTGACCATTTCCTGTAGAAACTCTGAAAATGACAGCATTGATTTATTTGGGGAACTAAAGACACTTCTTTAGCCAAGGTTCATCCTTTTCATTTTCTCCCACTAAGACAAGAAGAGTGTCTGGGCAAACTCTAGACTTGGGAAGCTCTAGAGAGTGAATCCGAATCTCCAGCAGCTTAGTTCAGCTTAGTTCAGCTGCAGCTGGGGCCACATTTAATCAGAAAGCTTAGTTTTCTTTGTTTGGGGGTGGTGGGAACTGGAGAGGGCCGCTGTGTCACATGTAGCTCATAAAATTCCTTTATTGCTTACAGGAAAAACTCCTAAAGGGCTGGAAGAGGAGTCCACTAAGAATATTCCTTTAGTTACAAGGCTGAGCATTCTCAGACTTACCTTCTCACAAAGCGAGCAGTTACTCTGGGGCCCTGTTTCTTGGATGTCTGACAGCAGGCTCTTTGTTACTCCTGTGGCCTCTTTTCATTCAACATCTAGGCAGTGACAATTCACATTTTTTAAAAAGTGCCAGTTGCTTAGGAAGTCATCATCTCTGCCACTGAAGGGTTTACAATTTAGTAGGAGGAGATCAAGATGGAAATAAGTTTGGGAATGTGCTACATGTGTAACGATAATTTCATGCCTGAAGCATAGTGCCTTCCATTTCTGCAGGGACCAAGAAAGCTAACACCGAAATTTATTTGCCCTACCTGACATTCCTCTGTGAATCTGAAATGCATTGCTTCTTGCCAGACTTAAGACAGGCTGTAAGATGTTACAATATATCTCTCATTTCCCTACCCTGGTAGCTAAGCATTTGCATATTTACTGGAGCTTTCTAAATATAATGGCTTATCCCTAAAGAGAGACTCTAATGAAGGGATTATAGGTTAAGTGGGAAATGTGTGCCAAAGACATTTGGGTAAGCCAATTAACCTGATGGTTTTTCTCAGTTAATTATCATTGAGTGAACAGAGTTTAGTGCCCAGAGTGAGTGAACTACTTTTAGATGCAAGTGATAATTCCCTATATACTTAAAACAATGTAGAATTTTTCTAAAAGGTGAGTGCAGCTTATCAATACCAATCATTTCTAGTTAGAATTCAGTTCATCAGATATATATTGAATGCCTACTAAGTGCAAGGCTCCAAAAGATAAATAAGATACTGTCCTGTGTCTTAGGAGTTAACAGTGCATTGGGGAGATAGAGCAAGTCCTAACAAGCTGAATCGGACCTGAAGACCATTGCGGAGCTTGATGTGTAGCCACATTGCTCTCCATCCCATGAAGGACAATAGTCCAAGACAGAGTAATGCCAGTGATTCCTGCCACTCCACCCCTCAAACTTCACTCCAGCCAAACCAATCTATGTAGACATGCTTTCCTCCGGGAAGCTCTTGACCGTGACTGTCGGAAGTCTGTTCTGTTCTCCCAAGGCAATCAGGATTTCGTGTTAGAGAGGTGTTTATCATACTGCAGTGAAATGGCCTCTACACATCTTTGCCTCTTCTACTAGGCTGTTTCTCGAAGGCAGCGCATCTGCTTTACTCACCATCCTATCTGCAGTGCCCTTTATATTGTCTAGCCCATCACGGAATGAATGAGTAAGTGAGTGAGTGAATAATTTTCTTAAGACAGAATCAATCCATTTTGTTGAGTTGTGATTTTCAATAGGGTAGAGAAGAGGGGCTGTTAAAATGCCCTGATTTCAATGCATATATTTTCCTCCTACTCCTTCTGAAATGTCTCCCACATCTCATCCCATATAAGATCCCTGATGATGGTAGTAAGAAGTCAGTGGTATTTTGTCTTTTTTTTTTTTTCTTTTTCTCTTTGAGGTACGCGGGCCTCTCACTGCTGTGGCCTCTCCCGTTGCGGAGCACAGGCTCCGGACGCGCAGGCTCAGCGGCCATGGCTCACGGGCCCAGCAGCTCCGCGGCACGTGGGATCCTCCCGGACCGGGGCACGAAGCCGTGTCCCCTGCCTCGGCAGGCGGACTCTCAACCACTGCGCCACCAGGGAAGCCCGAAGTCAGTGTTAATAACGGGAATGTGTCAATGCGCAATGTTAAAATCGAGCCGATTTGCAACAATAACTAGGAGAGACTTTAGGGGAGACTGGGGCATCACAAACGAGCATTGGCAGTTGAAGTGTATCTGGACAGATGTAAACTGGTCGAAGAACAGCAATCCAGGCAGAGGAAGGAAAAAAATGATCTGAGCGAAGGCCTAGAAGCTTGGAAGTTCAGTTGACATTACTATGCATATAGAGGAGTAATGGGAGATTGGCCTAGAAGTCATAATGGGGTTGGCTCTGAATGCTGGGCTGGGAAGGGTGTTTATTTTGGTAAAACATAGGATGTGATGAGGGATTCTTGTGAAGCAGAGTGATAGTGTTAGGGCCATACTTCAGGAGTTATATTTCAGGAAGTTTCTCTATCCACAGCATGTATAATAGATCAAAAGGGGAATGAAAGCAGGCAGGGATGACTAGTTCAGTTTTACAAATATTTGTTATGTGCCTAATATGTATTGGGCATTGAAGAAAACATACTCTTTCCATGAGGGGACTTTGAGCCTAATGAAAGAAACAGAATAATAAACAGGCGCTTTTAGTAAGCCTGCTAAGCAATAGGGGTAGGAAATGATGGAAGCCTGAATGGGGGCGGGGGAAGGAGAAAAGAGAAGTTAGAGGTGAATTTAAGGGAAACTTGCGAGTTGGATTTTTCTCTGAGATCCTGACTGGCGTCAACAAATCCTTAACCAATTTAAAAGTAGATGTAGGAGCAAAGAGAGAAGGACTCCTCATGCACAACCGCGGTGTCAGTGGTGGAAGAATGATGGTGCTTAATGAGGGGCTTGTATGACAAAGGAGGTGGTGTGTAAGGAAAATTATTTTGATTCAGTCTTATTCAGCTGAAGATACTGAAAGGGCAACTAACAATATTGCTTGATAGTTACACAGTGCTGTTTTATTTAGCACTCTACTGGTTGCACATGTCAGAATAACAGTTCAAACTAGTGTATTGGCTTATTGGCTTACTTAGTTATTGGTTTATTTAGCAGTGTTAGCTTCAGGCACGACGGGATCCAGCTGCACTAAGAATTGCTTCTGTCTCCTTGATCTGGGTTTTTTGTGTTGGATTCATTCTTAGGCTCTGTCTTCAGGGAATCCTTTAGTAGCCCTAGGATTTCATCTCATTCTTAAAATAAGATGTCCTTTCCCAGTAGATTGTTGGAGCTGTTTTGACTCCGACTGACCTGGCTGGCTGCTAAGTCAGTTCTTGTGGCCAGAAATGAGGATGGGGGGATATAGTATGCTAATTGGCCAAATCAAATGATAACCTTTCATCAGGAGGTGGGGATAACCGCTTCACTCTGTGCACATGGACTGAGGGGTGGATGTGGCCTGTTCTCAGAAGGAAGAACAGGACACTGTTAACTAAGAAGAAGGGGTCTGGAAAAACCAGTCCATGACACCGGGCTAAGTAATTTTTCAAACATTTTAAGTTAACATTGCCTCATTTGATCTTCAACACAACAATTTGTGAGAAGCGTTGTTATCTACCAACCGTAGGTAAAGAAGCTGTGCTTTAGAGAGGTTAACTGGCCAAAGGTAAGACTCTGGTGTTAGCAGAGGAACTACTAACTACTAGGATTGCATCATTCAGGTGTGGCTGTCACCTGGGGCAGTACAAGTGTAGGCTTGTGAGCAACACCAGGCTTGAGGCATCGATGGAGAAAACATCTCTTGAGTTGCAGGTGTCAAAGATGATGACCACAGAGGTGGAAAGTGTAGAGAGAGGGGAGGTCAGGAGACAGAACCGAGAGAAACATCCACATTTGGGAGAAAAATCTGAAAGAGATGCTAGCCAAGGAGAGTTGGAAAGAAGTCAAAAGAGATAGGAGGGGAATGGGAAGAGTAATGTGTTAAAAGACCCCAGGTAAGACTTCATAAATGTTTATTATTTTGTGCTGAGAGTGTCATAAAAGCTAAAAGGAATTTTGAGTGAAATAGGACCGTGGTACATAGATTTTTGAAGGCTATATATATAAATGAAGAAAGAGCACTGATTTTGCATGGATGGCTAGCACTAGTTGTTTGGTGTTAATGGTGATAATACTAATAATGACAGCAGCTAACATGTGTTACATATATTACATATAACAATGTGCTTTTTGCTTACTAACTCCTTTACTCTTCAAAATGGTCCTATAAGGCAAGTACAGTTATTATCCTTATTTTGCAGTTGAAAAGAGTGAGGTACAGAGAGGTGGAGTAACTCTGGTCCAGTTGGCTCCAGACTCCGTTTTCTTAACCACTGCACTTCACTGCCCTTTCTGGGCATAGATCGGCGTGCTTGGGTAGCACTGAAGCAGGGCAGGTTAACAAAGGCCATGCTCTTTCTTCTTTCTCCTGCGGAACAAATTTCAACCCATCACCTAAAAGAAAAAAAATTTTTTTTTTTAAGTATAGAGTTTGGCCTTTACTTACTTTGTAGTAGAACAGTTTGAAAGTACTTGGGAAGAGC
>NW_006788426.1:498038-502053 GCF_000442215.2 Lipotes vexillifer | reverse complement strand
AAGAGCGTGCCATTTGATGTTTGGAGAATCTAAGCATCATTCCTCCTCTGAAGGACTGATGGCCATCATTTTTGTGGGTGCTCATGACTGAAAAGGTCAATGGACAGAAAAAATAGTACTGAGAGAAACCCACACAAGGACAGTTGGGATGGCAGTGTCATATCATTCATCCGCTTTACGTTTGACAATAGCGTTGGCCTTTGTCAACATTTTTAAAGGAAAAATCATAATGCAGCAAAAAAACAAAAGAGCCACAAATGAACAAAACTGAAAACAGATTAAGACCTCCTTGAAAGCTTGAGAGACTGGATCTTTTTGCTTCAAAAGACAGTCTCTTGGGCCTGTGTTCTCTGGAGAATTCTGCCTACAATTGTTTCTTTTCCACACCTGCTGCTTCAATGTTCCTCACCTTTCCTGGAGTGGAAAATTTCCCAATTCCTTAGTGTCTTTCTGAATTTTCAATACCCACTCACAGAAGTAACATCAGAAATTATATCAGCATGACATTTTGTTTTGAGTTAAGCCTTTCCATTGACTGAGAAATAGCAGGTTTCCCTCTTTCAGTTTTGGACTTGCATAAGAAAATGCAAATAGATGAGAATCTATTATGTTGAGTGTTGAGCGACTACCTTTACTTCTCATTTTGCTGGCAGATTATCCAGATTCCATTAAATCCCTTTTGGTCTGTATCTTTCTTAATATGATGTGAAGGATGCGTAATGCATCCCTTATCACTGACTTGCATGTGTGACGTGACTTATGTACTAAAGCCCAGTGCAATTTAGTCGTATTTCATGTTCTTTTGCCGTAACATTTATTGAGTAAATAAAAACCTGGCTAATAATAAGATAACACCCATCAGAGAATTTTATCAGACCGAAGTCTCCCTTAGTGCAGTATATTTTGAACATGGGTGGGATGTTCCTTTGCTCTTCTATTATTTTATTGACACTGTTTGCCTTTAATTCTTTTCTACAGTGTAAATTTAGGGCTGTGCCGCATCAAAGGTTTTTCTCACGATGAAATTATGAGATTTGTTAGTTTTGTTCTTTGTTTTGAAATTCTTGTTTCACGAGAGTTACACATAGTATATCTTGTTGGTTGCTGCGGATTACTAGATTTATTGCTACGGATATAAGAAATTCTGGCAGCTTTGAACAGATTTTTAAACGTGTGTTTCTTTTTTTTTTTTCCTTTCCCTCAGAAAGTCTTTACAGAGTTAGTTATGGAGCTGAACTAATAGCATGTAGAAAACCTGGTTAAGGGAACATGCGTCTCCATTCTATAAGGATCTGCCACTGAAAGGGTGAAGTATTGTCCTAAACAAAATGTGCTTTTCAGCTTTTCTCGCTAAATTAGCCAAGCCTTATCCCACAGTGCTTTGCTGTTGAACTTTCTGCTGCCCTGACTTTGATAGTATGAACATTTCTGCACTGATATTAGAGAAATTCACATCAATATCTAAGTTAGTGTTCAGTGGAGGCCACTTGGCTTTTCATTCTCAATGGCTTGAAATCAGCTCTAACAACACTGGCAGTTTGGCAGTTTTTCATATTTCTTTAAAATTTTAATTATAACCCATCAAGTCTTAAGCAATTACTTCTGGGGTAGACTCTTGATGAATGTCATAACAGGGTGTTTTAGTTTAATGGATCCAGACTAACATCTGTTTCTAATATTTTAAAAGCCAATTTATATGGAAATTCATTTATACACAGTCAATACACGGAGCCTTGTAAAAATCAAAATCAAAATGGAAAATCAAACCACTGTGATATAGTAGGTCTTCTGTTAACAAAGGATTTCGCTGATGAGTAGATTCAGCTGTGCTAACACCCAAAATATTGCAGCTTAAACAAGATAGCAATTTATTTCTCATACTCAGGTAGTTTGCCAAGGGCTGGTATGGTCTACCATGACAGGGACTCGGTTTCCTTCAGTCTTATTGCTCTGTTGGCATGACTTCTATTCCTAAGGACACCTTATGAGTCACGATGGCTGCTGGAACTCCAGCTATTACATCTGTGCTCCAGCAGGAAGGGGGTAGGGGTAGGAGAGGGAAGGATACTAAGCTTTTTCCTTTTAAGGATACTTTTTTCTAGTAGTGCATAGCACTCTGCTTATATTCCACTGACCAAATATTAGTCACTGGCCAAATACTAGTCACAGGACCATATTTAGCATTAAGGGAAGATAGGAAATGATAATTTTTTGTCCATAAGACATGTACCCAGCTAAAAACTAAAGTATGGGAAAATGGAGAATATAGACACTGGAGAACTGTCTGTAACATTGAGTAATTTTTAAAACCTGATTTTGACAGACTTTATGCCTTTTATTGAGCATCTAGAAAAGTCAGCTCGTTTTCATAAGTAGATAATATATACAAAAGGACTAGCATAGTGTTTGGCAGAGTGAATAACCAACTACTATTAATGCATGTTGATGTCTGTTTTAATTCCAGCCCCCAGATGCACCTAATTTCAGAGGTTGTGGGTCAAACTGAATTTTATAAGGGACTTTTTGTAGATTAGAATACAGTCTTTGTAGAATAATGATAGCAGCAGCTCACAGGGCCAAGATGTTCTTTGCACTAGGTCTCCAGAACACTCATGTATCTGCAAAGCAGTGTTCTTTGCTTTTTTTACACAGTAGGTAAATGAACAATTACAAGGGTTAGAAATGTAGAATCTCGGGCTCCTCCCCAGACCTACTGAATTAGAACCTTTACATGACTTAATGACTTTAATGAGATCCCCAGGTGATCTGCATGTATGGGAAGCATGGCTCTGGGCACAGATGTTCTACATAAAATTTATTTCTGCTAGCGGGGGTGGGGGGGGCTAGTCCTTGCTGTAAGTGTATCCCCTGCACCAGTATCACCTGAGACTTTCTAGCCAACATGCCACATGCGGGCAATTGTTTGGCAACTGCTTTATTGAACCTTAAGAGTTAAGCCTTTAACTCTGCATTTATTCTTCAAAGGTATTTGCCTTCAAACAAGGAAGAAAGCTTTTGAGGGACAGAAATACAACCCTAATTGCGGATCTAGTAAGCCATTAAGGGGAGGATCTGAATTTCAATCTACCTGTAAAGCCGGCTCCACGGCTCATTTGCATTAATCACGTATACCTGGAATCCCATCATAAAGCCACGTGATGAGAAAGCCACGTGATGACAAAGCTACGAAGGAAGGCAGTGTTTCAGCAGTGTATTTTAACAGTGTATTTCCTTCTTTCTGTATTTTACATTAGATTTCTGTTTCGACATTTTATTTTTTAGCCGTGCTATCAAGACTAATCAGGACCTTCTCCCAGAAACCCCATGGACCCACATTTTCTACAATGATTTTTGGGGGACGCTGCTAACCCACAGCGGTAGCCACAAGTCCTACCGGCCACTCTGCACTCTTTCTTTCCGCCTGAACCATGCCATCGGAGGGCTGAATCCCTGGAGCTACCATCTTGTCAACGTGCTCCTGCATGCGGCGGTCACTGGTCTCTTCACGAGCTTCTCCAAGATCCTGCTTGGGGATGGATACTGGACCTTCATGGCTGGCTTGATGTTTGCCTCTCACCCCATCCACACGGAGGCGGTGGCAGGAATCGTGGGCCGGGCCGATGTGGGGGCCAGTCTCTTCTTCCTCCTCTCCTTGCTCTGCTACATGAAGCACTGTTCTACAAGGGGCGCCTCGGCCAAGACCTGGGGCTGGTTCCTGGGGACAGGACTGTGCGCCGGATGCAGCATGCTGTGGAAGGAACAAGGAGTGACGGTCCTGGCAGTTTCAGCCATTTATGACGTCTTTGTCTTTCACAGGCTGAAAATGAAACAGATCTTACCCACCATTTACAAAGTAAGTGATTGTTGGTGCTTGAGCATTGGATTACTGAGTCCTCTCCTTGCTTGGTCCCTTTTCCCCATTTAAAAAGCAAATGTGTTCCTCTTCAAAGAGAATTTAAAGTGAGTTACTTTTTGATCTTCGGGAGGTGGAAGTGTCCTCTCTGACCTTTCCCTA
>NW_006788426.1:487084-498027 GCF_000442215.2 Lipotes vexillifer | reverse complement strand
TCCCTACTAACTGGGTGTCAGCCACGGATTATTTTATTTCTCAGGTTTCTTATTTTCATGATTTCCAAGGGGCTAGAAGGACAATTCTGCCTTGTAAAGAACATGCATCTTTATTATTTATTTAGTTTTATTCCTCGATTTCAGCCCAAATTCCCTGTAATGCAATAAATTGCCTCTAAAATGTGTTTGAAAAAAATAACACAGCTGATCATAGAGCTAGATGCTCGACTCTGTCAAGAGGAAATCCTCTGCTATTTGTTAATATTACTTTTCCTGAGCTGACTTTGGAAAACAACCCTCTCTGCAGTGCACTGGGAACTCACATTCTTAAATCATGAGTCATATTCACCTTTCCCTGATGTAGTGCATGAGAACAGAAGAGTCAAAACAGAAAGTGGTTATTGTAAGTTTTGCCCTGAGGCCAATTAAGACCTTTGCTTCAGGGCTTAATATGTGTTCTTCTGTATTCCCTTAGTGGTTGCAAATGCAATGTCGTCTGAAGGTCACGGAAGCACTTTCGGATCCCACGTACTTAAAGAGAACTGAGCAGTTTTCTGCTGGTGTGTTTGGGTGGACCAGCACCTCTTGAGAAACTGCCTCCTTCCCATCTCCCCATCCTCCCTCCCTGGCAGTAAACTCACCCTTGCTTTAACTTAAGTATAAAGGCGGAACTTCGCCAGTGTTTGCAGACCTCAGCCATTTTCTAAATCATGGACCACAGCCAGCTCCTCCATCCTTTTGGACACTCTTAAGCAAGGAATTACGGTTTAGGATACTGACCCTGAGAAAGCTGTCAAGTTTTCTAGTTTTTACCACTTCTTTCCTCTCAGTTCTTAATTTTACTTAAAATTCAATTGGGAAGAAATTGAAATAAAGAACAAAATTGAGGGAAATGGAAACATTTATTTATTTTTATTTTATTTTTTAAATATATTTATTTATTTTTGGCTGCGTTGGGTCTTCGTTGCTGCGCGCAGGCTTTCTCTAGTTGCGGCGAGCGGCGGCTACTCTTCGTTGTGGTACATGGGCTTCTCATTGTGGTGGCTTCTCTTTGTTGGGGACTACAGGCTCTAGGCGTGCGGGCTTCAGTAGTTGTGGCACGCGGGCTCAGTAGTTGTGTCTTGCCGGCTCTAGAGTGCAGACTTAGTAGCTGTGGCACATGGGCTTAGTTGCTCCGCGGCATGTGGGAATCTTCCCAGACCAGGGCTCGAACCCGTGTCTCCTGCATCGGCAGGTGGATTCTTAACCGCTGCACCACCAGGGAAGTCCTCGGAAACATTCATTTTTAAATGACTTTTTTTTCTTTTACGTAGGAGGCATAGTAATTACTGCTGTGCCTCTGCTCTGCAGGGAACTCCAGTATCAAGTGCTTAATGAAGTTCTTTTGTGATTTCGGTTAAATGCTGAAACTTTAAAAGAAAACTCTGGTTAGAGTTTGATGCTTTGCAAATAACATATGGTTTGAAAGTCAAGCTTTTAATTTCAAATCAATTTTAATTAGTCTCTCAAGGAAATTTAGGGAAAATAATCTTTTTCTTTCCTTTGAAAACCATGCCATCAACAATAGCCAGTTTTCTTGTTTTGCTGGAAATACAAATAGAGTAAGTATAAGACATGGTCCTTGTCCTATGCAGGGTGAGAACTATTTGGGGATGCAGACTGGGTGTTTTAAGACCTTGTGTTGATAGCCTGTGAAACACTGGTTTCTCCTACAGAATTTTCATGTTACCATCTCATGAATTAGGAAATTACCTGGGTATGTCAATTCAGGACTTGCTTTTAGGACCTTTGAAGTTCTCTTCTGAGCCTGTTTTCAAGGATTAAGTTGCTGATTGATCTCCTTACTATAAATATGTCCCATGCAGTATTTGGGACATACTTATAATAGAAGATTATTCTTTGTTCATCTGAAATTAAAATATAACTGGGCATCTCGTATTTTATTTGTCAGCCTTACTCATGCAACTGCTGCTTCAGAAAACGAGAAGTGCCACTAGTGCAGGGGAGAACTTTTCTCTCCATCTAAGTTCTTTGGCTGGCCTAATAATCAAATTGCCGTAAGACAGATTAACAGGAGAAAAACAAATTTAGTTCTGTACATACAGGACCCCCTCAAAGACAGGAGAAGCTCCTCAACAGCTAGGCAGTTGAGGTTTCTATGCCATCCTGAGCTAAGGAAAAGGGGGGAGGGGTCTGGAACTTCAGAGGGAGGAAGACGATTCACAGGAAGACAGGACGAGCAAATGTTTGCCACGCCAGACCAAAGAGTCTTCCTTATGTAAAACAGTTATCTTTGGTAATAACCCTCTTCCTGGACAGGCTAGACATTTAAGAGGGAAATAAAAACTTCTTCTTGAGTCTGTTGGGCCTTATTAATTGTCTTTCGCTCCATATAATCCACATGCCAAAGTGGCGCATTCTGCAGCAGCCTGCCCCGAATCCCATCACTGTGAAGGAAATCATAAGAGTAGAGAGTGTGAAGTCCCCCGCACTATGGGAAAGGACTTAATGGCTTTGAATGTTCAGTGTCTTGAGAAGTTTTCAAATGGAAACTTGCCCAGGCTGTCTGGCAGCCACTGCTTGCGGGCAGGGGAAGTGGTCAGGGCAGCAAAACCCTTCATCTGATAGTTGCTATCTCAACTTAGCTTTCTCTTTCATTCTTAGGTTTTGGGCCAGTGAGCTTAATGAGGACATTGGGATAACAGACTGTACAGATCTGTAAGGAACCTTGAGACTATCTATGCCAGTCCGCTTGTTTTCCAGCTGAAGTGTAGAGAACCAGAGATGTGAAAGTCACCCAGGAAATGGTGGAATCACTAGGACTAGAAGACATATTTGTGACTGTCTAGTGATCTTACACGGTGAAGGTGTGAAGATGAATAAAGAAAGTAGTCAGATGACTCCACAGTAGAGAAGAAAATTATAGGCATTGAATCTTAACGTGCACTGGCTGAGTCACCTTGGACTGGTTCAATGACCTGTTTCTTCATGTAGAAATAGAGATGATTAATGTTCTCTCCTAGAGATGTTAGGAAGATTATGTGAAACTGTAGAATGTTCGTTGTGAACTGGGTGCCCAATATTTGGAAGTCACTTAATGCACATTAGTTGAAGGGAAAGAAGAAATATCAGTGGAACTGTAATTCTTTATCTCAAGAAAGAGATAGGCCAAAAGGTAAATTTCTACTAGTCTTTAAACATGCAGTGGTTTGAAAGCATATAAATTAGGAATCAACTAAAGCTGAAGCATGAATATTTAAGCAAAAACTTTCATTTAGAAATTCATGGCTATGGGGCTTATAAACACTGGCATAGATTACATATGGAAGTTGTAGAAAAATTCCATGTTCTGTCTTTAAAATAAATAGATTTCTATGCCTGGGGTGAGTTAGAAGAGACTCTGAAGGAAGTGGATTAAAAGACTTTTCAACCTTAAACGAATAATCGTCTTAAATGTCTTACTAATTAACTCTGCATCAGAGTTATCATAGTTGGCCACATGAAATAAACTTCCCTGCCTTATTAAAACATAACTTATATATAAACAGAAAAATCCAGTGCACAAATGTTTACCTCTATTAGGCAAACTAGAGAACCAGCCAAATACTCAAAAATCTAAAGATGGTGGTCCTACAAGCTGGAAATTATTAAAACCAGAGGAGCAAGGCTCTCCATTTTTACAGTTTTGTCCGTAATGTTTTTCTCACAGCAGTCACACTCAGCTTCTCCCTTCACATTTCTTCAGAAATGTCAGAAGTTAGAGGCCTATCAGATCCAGGCCCCAAAGTCAAATGCACGCCAGGACCAGGCACAAGGGCCTGTGGTGAACTAGAGGTTATGCTCTTGCACTCGTACTTCTCTCCATCCCATTATTGCGATAAGCAAATACAGGTTTCAGTTTCGTAGAGGTTAATATTTTTCTAAGACAGACATCTGTATTTTCTATGACATCTCCTGTTATTTATTATTGGTTACTAATTTAAGAACAAATATGCCCTGTTTGGGCCAGACAATATCCTTGGGATGACTGAATTTGGCCAAAAGTCTTGGCTGCCACTTTTTGACTTCTAAGATTCATGCAAGGGATGCCCGTGTCCATATGACATGTAGATTTTTTGTAGTTCTGCAAAAGAAATACGAAAGTTTTTCTTCGATGACATGTTTGAAAAACAGTAGGTACCCAGAAAATCATAGATATTTTATTTAGTATTTGGTAACCATGTATAGTGTTTATATCTGCCAGGCACTGTTCTGAATATGTCAAAAATATTAACACATTTAACTTATTTAGTAAATGCTTATCAAGAGAGTAATATGACTTATGAAATAATGTGGTTGAATATAATATGAAATAATATAGTTTTCAATAGTTAGGAAGATTTCTAAGAAAACAATATAAAATCTTCAGGAATGTGTATGAACAAAATTAGAGTTCCTAATTATTTTTTTGAAAACTGTTAAATGTTCTAGATCTTCACTTCAGCATCTATTTAATATGTTTCCTACATTATTCTTGGCATCTAGTGCACCATTTGGCACATAGTAGGAACCTAGTAAATTATTGAATTCACTCTTGTTTAAGATTGACTTTTGAAAAGGATGTGCCTGCAACGGTAAAGTGAAATCCTATACTCTCCCCTTTCTACAGTGAGGATTTCATTACTGGTTAGTGAGTTCTGGAAGGTAGGATTGGAAGAAATGCATGTAAGAAAAATGTTGAAAAATGAGTTTTCTTGACCTCTCACCAAATGATTATTTTAGCCTTTCTTAGATGATTTTCACTTACTTTTTTTTTTTTTTTTTTTTTTTTTTTTTTTGTGGTACGCGGGCCTTTCACTGTTGTGGCCTCTCCCGCTGTGGAGCATAGGCTCCGGACGCACAGGCTCAGCGGCCATGGCCCACGGGCCCAGCCGCTCCACGCGGCATGTGGGATCCTCCCGGACCGAGGCACGAACCCACGTCCCCTGCATCGGTAGGTGGACTCTCAACCACTGCGCCACCAGGGAAGCCCCTTCACTTACTTGTTGACAACATAAAACTAAGTAAGGGGAGTGGGGAACCCTTGAAACACACACTAGCCTTGCAAATAAATGCTAGACTTTTATCTGCCCACAAAATATTTTACAAGTCTCCCATGACCCCAGGAGGTACATGGGTAATAAAATCAGTAAAGGCAACATTTTTCTTACTTACCCAACATCAGTCATTGCTTGCCTAGTGGCCATTTTCTGTGCTTATTTAACACCTGTTAACTGTTTTAATGTGGAAACATCTTTTTCTCCCCCCTTTATTAGCCTCATAATCACTTACTCAGTTACAGGTGGGGAAAAAAATTTAAAAAGGAAGGAAATCTGAAAGCGGGTGTAACAATTCTAACTATAGCCCAAAATAATTTGGAAAAATGAAGCCCTTTGAGTTTGATCTTTTTAAAGACTTTCTCTAAAGATGGCTGCATTAATTTTGCTGTAGTTGCTTCCAAGATGTGCATTATCTGGACAGCCTCCTTCAAATAAAATCTTGTGGCTCTATTTCATGTAAACAAGATAAAGAGACTATATTATTAGAGAGGGAAACGGGAGGCATTGCCACTTTCAAAAAATAAGTCATCGCTGTCTAGAAATAACTTTATTTTAGTGCTAAGCAGGATGTGTTTGATGGAGGTTGCCTTTGTTGAGCAAGTTTACCTTTATCTTGGGTATTATGTAAGCTGAGCTCTACAGCGGGGTGCAGTGATCAGACCCACCCTAACAGCCCCATATTTCCAAACCATTTACAGGGTTTATCTTGAGAATGGTTTCCGAGGGTCGGGGCTTATGTTCTGTTGAAGGTTTGGGTTTGTCGCTGCCGACATTGAAGACATTAAACGTAGTGCTTCTGTATATCAGACTATTTTGTGTGACGCCCCCATGTACAGAAGAGCCAGCGCATAGCCTGCAGGTATTGGCACGTTGAATCCACATGTGCTCTTTTTATTTGATTAGCTGCTCGGATGACATTGGTGGAATCTGTTATCATTTATGTCTCTGTCCCTTTTCTTTCTAGACCAGGTTGTGGTTTTACGCAAGATGTGACCCTCATATCCATTGCCTTGAATGAAATAGGATATATTTGCCCTTTCTGATTGTCTTTAATCACCATCTGTGCCACTCCAAGTAGTGTTCCTGCTTTCTGAGGATCGTCTTTTCCCCCATTTGCCTTACACTTGACTTTGTGAGAATCCAGATATAGCAAGATCCTCCGATTCCGATCACAGTATTTCCTCGCATTATTGAAACTGGGGGACTGTTTGTCATGCAGCTACAAATGAATCTGGATTTCCTCCAAGTAAACTTGTTGTAGCATTTAATATTCATGACCTGTAGTTCTTTAAAACTTTGAACTGCTGCCAAGACCGCTAACCAGATAACACCACAAATAAAGTCGAGGTTCAGAAATATTTTACAATTCAAAAAGCCAAAGATTAATAGGGTATTTTATTCCTGCAGGTTGGCTTCCTTGCCCAGCTGACTTAAGATGATTCTGTATTCTATTTGTGGTTTAGGTTCCAGTTATTTAAATTTGGGAAGCTGATTACCCTTGCAGGTTTCTGTAACGCTTGCATTAGAGTGTTAATCCCTGGGACAGTGTTCTATTCACAAATTATGATTATTTTTTTAAAGATTCATCTTTGTGCAAGGCATGGTGTTAGGTGATGTGGGGAATCAAAGATGAATCGAAAAAGTTCTGCCCTGAAGGACATTTGAGAGTAGTAGGAAGTGGAGAATAGTGCCTGCCAGTGTAGAACTGAAATTCAAGCTGGAGAGTGGTGAGGGCTGGAGGGGAGGCCCTGGGAGCACTAGGGCGGCTTAGAGGAAGGGGAGGTGACTTTCAGCTGAAGTGCCTTCAGCAGCAAAGGTGTGTGAGGAGGACCCCGAAGGATTCTTGGGATATGGGCATTTATAATTGGACAGACGAGGAAGAGTGGAGAGCGGAGCCTGAGCATTACACAGAAGGACGCTCAGAGGAAGTTACTGAGGAGCTCTGAGCCGTCCTTTTGTTAGATACACAGAGCACCAGGACCTGGAGAGGAAAATGAATCAGGAAAGGTAGACTGACACAGCTACTGTGTCTAACGACGTCGGGGCCCTTTAAGATGGGTTGTCACCCCGACAATGATGGGAAGTGATGTATGGCTTTCAAATGTGCTAGCCCTTGGACTGGTCCATGGGAGAAGCCCAAGAATGTATAGGCCAGCTCTTCTTGCCTTTTGGAGAACTTTGTTTTCTGTTCTTCCCCTAAACCTTGGGGAGAGAGGGTCCCTTGGGTGATGAGATTAAGGACCAGACTCAGGAGTAGAATGTATCTCATTCAGTGAGTGTGTCTCCTATCAGTGTTTCTTTCTTTCTTTAGAATTTAAAAGAAAAGCAGTTATTTTCTGAAGGCTAATATTGTCATGCATTTCACTCTGTAATATTTGGCATATTATTATATACTCCTAATGAGAAAAACAGGGAGTCCTTAAGGGCTCTCTCCTATGTCCGTTCTTCCAGTATTCCTGAAACGTGTTCACATATTACTGTGAATGGCCACAAATACAAATCCCTCTTTGTTTTGTACTCTTTCACAAAGGAAGACAGAAAAAAAAATTTTTTACAGGACGGAATAAAACACCCTATCAGCACTAAATTTCAACCAGTTAACTGTCAGTTTCACTGTCAGTGAAAATGACACGCAAATTGGACCTTGTGATGAATAAATAATGAGTCTCATTGAAATCATCTCTGCTGTTCTCATAACACTGTCTGGGATGCATATTACATCACTTGGCTCAATTTTCGATAACCTGCTGCCTCAGAGGAATCAAATTGACTGACGGGATCTCATGACTATCAGGTTACTCATATTCAGCTGGGTTCTGCCAGTTTCACAGAAAATGATGTGGTTTGCACAAATTTGAAATCCATTGTCATTGCCTAGAAGTCAGATTCCTGTCTTAAATGCCTGGAACAATGGAAATGCTAATTTAGTTTTGATTTCTCAAATGAAACTTAAGCTATAGAAAGCCTGATTTCCGGAGTACATTAGAGATTCCTTAAAAGATGTGAGCAGGGTGGGAGGTAGGTTGGATAAAACTGAATATTAAATCAAATTCTTTGATCATTAGAATATCTGTGATATATGATACTGTGGTAAAGGTTGCATGGTGTGATGTTTTATTTTTTATATCCAGTTTCATACCTATTGATCATAGTATTCCTTTCTTCAAAAAGGAAAATAAGAAATCAAAAGGGAAGAACAGCACTTTCTAATACAAAAGTCTGCAGTGATTTGGTGCTAGGAAGGTCAATGTGCCCTTGCTCCCAGGGTTTGTCTTTACAACTCTGCAGCACCCAGATGGCTCCTGTATGCTCTGTTGGTCTGATTACAACTCTTGCATCAAGTGAAATAGCATGAATTCAGAATTTAATACATGTTTCCTCGGTAATTATGGCCTTGATTAGTGAAGTCAGTGTTCATGTTCCAGAGGACACTTTTCTTTCTTTCTCCGCATGTTTGTTCATTTCATTTCAGGAAATCAAATAAAATGCAAAGATCATAATGCTTCTCTTTGGTATAATAGGGGAATCTGCAATACCTGCCTTTGGGTATGTGGTTGTCGTTTTGCTTACAATTAATATAAGATTCAAAGAAAACAGGGACAATATGAGAAAAATGAAGGACATGTAAAAACAAATAAATGACTCAGCTTTTAGTATATGAAGAAATGGAAGATATATCTAGAATTTCTGTTAATGTATTGCTGAAGATAACTACATACCAAGTACATTTAATAGTCTGATTATATGCAACATCATTTGTGACTGCTTAAAAATAATTAAATTTTATGTATTTAAAAACAGCAAAAAAGAAAAAACCCTTGATATTTTAATTTTATGAATTTTGAGTCATTATACCTGTTAGTAGTACCAACCCAACCTTTTGAGGGCATTGTGTTAGTTTTTGACATGTAAGACACTGAGTCCCTTCCCCCTATAAAACGGGGTGTGTGTGTGTGTGTTGTGTGTTCTATCAGAATACATGTTTATGTAATGTAGTCGGATTATACCAAAGTTATACATGAATGATTTGAGTGTATTTCCATAACTTTTATGAAATGGAAAGCTCCAAATTACATAGGATTATTTTTTCTAATTTGAAGATTCAGGCAAAAAATTGCCAGTTTACGTGTTCCATCGAGTGAAGTTTCTTTCTTAAAATCTCATGACAGGGCTTCCCTGGTGGTGCAGTGGTTGAGAGTCCGCCTGCCGATGCAGGGGACATGGGTTCGTGCCCCGGTCCGGGAAGATCCCACATGCCACGGAGCGGTTGGACCCGTGAGCCATGGCCGCTGAGCCTGCGCTTCCGGAGCCTGTGCTCTGCAACGGGAGAGGCCACAACAGTGAGAGGCCCGCGTACCAACAAAACAAAACAAAACAAAACAAAACTCATGACATAGTGTGATAAAATGTTAAATATATCTAATACTATAAAAACAAGTGAGGTTCACTTTGAAGAACGACTTGGTGATTGGCTAGTCTTCTCACGTATAGGTGCAAGTAAGGCTATTTTGGAAACGCTGTAGGACTGGAACATGCAGGTTTAGTTTTAAATGGTATGATTTTAGATAAAGTACTAAACGTATTGAATATCAGTTACAGGGTCTGTGAACTAGGAATATAATATTTGCCTTGCCAAGTTATTGCCAGATACGAATATAGTAAGTGTACACTGTTCAGCCATGTTCCTCTTCTATAGTACTATCATGATCATCAGCATTTTACTGCACCTCCACAGCATTTCAATAGTAGTGAACTTTTTGTCTTGTTTTACAGAGCACTCAATTAGCATAGCTCCGGCTTTTCTAGTGGAATGCAGGGTGAAATGTCAATCACCTTGTTTGCTATCCTATTCAACAGTGCTGACAATTTGAAGAATATTGAGAAGAAGACCTTTTTTAAGGATAATTTTTCTGAACAACACGATTTGATCATTTATCTTTTGTTTGATCGAAAATAAGTACACATACTCATTCCTTAATTTTTCTCCGTTGATAATATCTTGCCATCATCTCATAATTTTATAGCCTGATTTTTCCCCTTCAGGCTCAGGATGGTGCTGTTGCTTATATATATGAAAGTGGAGGGGAGCCGGGCCTTTTCTGGTCTGCTTCCCCCCACTACCCTGTTTCCTGTATATTTCCTTTTGGTAAGGTTTATAGTAAGGAAGATTAGTGCAGTAGCTGCAATAGCTTGCAGCGTTCAAGTCTCATTCTTTGGAGAAGGAGGAAGCAGTTATCACCTAAGGGTGAATGTGCATCTCTTTCCTCCTCCTGTTCTTCCCCAGCCTGGCAGCCAATATTGTGGCAGCTGATTCCAGAATCTTTTATACCAAACCTTTTCAGGGAAACATTGAGGCTGCTTTTTGCTGTTGTTATTGCTGCTGTTCCACAGTTTAGTTTATTTCCCTACCTCCTAGGGAGAGCAGAGTAAGCAAAAAGTTTTATTTTTAAAGCATTACTATTTTCTGGTTGCCAAAAATTTTACGAAATATTTCAGATGTCTTAATAACATTCAGACCAAATTATTTTTACAGAAACTTAAATCTGGTAACTTGGGCTTGCTGAGAAAAGTCTATAGGTAAAATTAGTTTTTGATTTCAGAAAATTCAGTATTTAAAAATCTGGTTTAATTGACAGGTAATAACAGGGCTGGGTGGGGGATGGTGACTAAAGATTAGGATTCATTATGGGTTTCCAAACTGGGATGATCATCAGCCTCTCCTGGGGAAACTGTTTTAAACCAGAGATTATAGCCCCAAACTGGAAGCTACTGAATAATCGTATTTTGCTCTGCTTATTTTTAGTTTTTTTTTTTTTTCCGGTACGCGGGCCTCTCACTGTTGTGGCCTCTCCCGTTGTGGAGCAC
>NW_006788426.1:459879-487010 GCF_000442215.2 Lipotes vexillifer | reverse complement strand
TGTGGAGCACAGGCTCCGGACGCGCAGGCTCAGCGGCCATGGCTCACGGGCCCAGCCACTCAGCGGCATGTGGGATCTTCCCAGACCGGGGCACGAACCCGCGTCCCCTGCATCGGCAGGTGGACTCTCAACCACTGCACCACCAGGGAAGCCCTTTAGTTTGTTTTTGAGGTGTTGAGGGGGAGCTGGTGGAGAGGTAGCAGGAAAGAAACTACTATTTATTATTTATTTATGGCTGCACCTCACGGTTTGTGGTTCACGACCTTCAGGATCTTAGTTCCCCGACCAGGGATTGAACCCAGGCCCATAGCGGTGAAGGTGTTGAGTCCTAACTACTGGACCACCAGGGAATTCCCGAGAAACTCCTTTTTAAAAGTTCCTGCTGTTGTTACCAAACCCAGGTTTGTTTACTTGCCGCTCATAAGCCAATAATTCAAGAGGCAAGTGTCAGTAGAAAGCAAAGGTGCGCTAATCAGAAAAACTGGCAATCTGGGGAGGTTGACTCGTGTCCAGAGACCAACTCTGAAGATCCTGCTCAGCCATGGCAGTTTTTATTTATTTATATATTTTTTTATTTTTAATTTAAAAAAATTTTTTAATTAATTTATTTTTGGCTGCATTGGGTCTCTGTTGCTGCGCACGGGCTTTCTCTAGTTGTGGCGAGCAGGGGCTACTCTTTGTTGTGGTGCGTGGGCTTCTCAATGCTGTGGCTTCTCTTGTTGTGGAGCACAGGCTCTATGTGCATGGACTTCAGTAGTTGTGGCACACGGGCTCAGTAGTTGTGGTGCACGGGTTTAGTTGCTCTGCGGCATGTGGGATTTTGCCAGACCAGGGCTCGAACCTGTGTCCCCTGCATTGGCAGGCGGATTCTTAACCACTGTGCCACCAGGGAAGCCCAATGGCAGTTTTTAAAGGGAAAAAATGGGGGAGTGGGGGAGAATCTCAGTGAATCGTCAAGGCAGGAGGTTGGGTTCTGCATCATTCTTCATCGTGTGCAGACTGGGTGGCTGTCTCTTCGGGTGTTACCTTGCCCGTGTGATCTATCTGCAGGATTGCTAAGGGAGCTATTGTGGGTAGAGAGCTAGTCATTTTTTAACAGATTAATTCTTCATTCTTCTTTTTAACTAGGAAAAGAATCAACAGGTTAGATAGGGCATGGTGTGCATTCAGGAGAGCATAAGTCAGGGGTTAGTTTCAATTGCTTACTGATCTCATTCCTATAATTAGATTCTTTTACTGTTAAGAGGGGAACAGAAATGGGCAAACAGGAAAAGGGCAAAAGAGCTGATTTCACTGTGATTTTGATGAATAGCTTGGTTTGGGACCCACTGGTACACATCGAGAATCTGATACCCCTTACAATATTATTAAACATTATAAGATATTCATAAAGACACAAGATTTTGTGGCTGGAGAAGGATATTAGAAATTATGTATCCATATGCCACCCCATCCCTTTTCACAGAATTTGGGGCCCACATAAATTAGTCACAGGATAAGTCAAGCATAGAGTTGGCATGGTACCTTGTCCTCCAGGTCCAGTGCTTTTACCACTGTGCACATTGCTTCCCTGCCTTTAATTTATAAAAAACTTGTTACTATGGAAATACTTTTCTATTTGCCACTTTAGACTAGAGACTTGTAATGGAGTGCTGTGTACCATCCCTCAAGTATGTCATTAATTAAGACTCTGTGCTTCTTATTTCACCCTAGGTTCTTTCTCTTTTGCTGTGTTAATAATTCCAAGGCACCTTTTGAAATTGAGCTGGTTTGTGTTTTGTTATTGTTTTCCTCCCCGCCAAGCCCATCTTTTTCCTATCCCTGCCCCTTCCTCCCCCACCCCCCTGAACTAGCTTCACTTAAGGGCTCAAATATTTTCCTGTTGCTATTTTAGGGCTCCAGCTTGATTTAAGTTTGCTTTCAATAGGAACATATACTGTTGTAGCTACCAGAAGCTGAACACAAAGTGACTAAAATCAGAGTATTTTTCTTCCTGATTTGGTTCATTTCCTTTACTAACAGGATATTATGTTTGGAATAGGTTACCCCTCAATAGAGGGATCTTCTCTTTGAGGATGCTGAGTCTGAGATTGGTCTAGAGGTGGAGAAGTAATAAATACTGGGGCACCTCCTTTTTGACACCCTCTTCCAACTCTCCAAGGTACCATGGCTCAAACTTGGAGAAGAAAAATTTTAAGCATTAGCAGTAGACTCATCAGCTTGGTGTATCATCATTCACCCTGGTGCTTGCAATTCCAGGGTGGACACCACTTGTGTCTCAAAGATGCTTAAAGTTTCTTCTGACCATATGATATGACTCTAGTTTCTCACTGTTGGGTGAATATTCGAATGAGTGACAGCCCTAATGTCAAAAGTGAGGATGGTTCCAAAACTGAAGGTAAAATTGCCAGAAAGGAGAAAATACAGAGGTGCCAATTGAAAAATGGGCAGGCTGAGTGAGAAAAGGGCTGAATTTAAGCTGTCAAAGCAACAGCCGAAAGTTTCTGGTTCTTGGACAGGGTAATTTGTAGTCTTTGATTCTTTTGCATTCTGCAGTATAATCTTCTCCATGGCTCTGCTGACTTCCATATTCTTTAAAGAGGAAGAGAAATACCCAATTTGAATTTATTAGCCTTCATTTGCATATACACAGAGCTGGTGGTAATTACGATAACAACCACCGTTGATCAAGGCTTACCGTGGTGTGCTAGCAAAGTGTCTTCTGTGCATTTCTTTGTTCGATTCTATGAGAGTAGGTATTATTATTTTTTTTTTAATTAATTAATTTATTTATTTTTGGCTGCTTTGGATCTTCGTTGCTGTGCACGGACTTTCTCTAGTTGCAGTGAGTGGGGGCTACCCTTTGTTGCCGTGCGCGGGCTTCTCATTGTGGTGGCTTCTCTTGTTGTGGAGCGCGGTCTCTAGGCGCACGGGCTTCAGTAACTGTGGCACGCAGGCTTCAGTAGTTGTGGTTTGCGGGCTCCAGAGCACAGGCTCACTAGTTGTGGTGCACGGGCTTAGTTGCTCCGTGGCATGTGGGATCTTCCCGGACCAGGGCTCGAACCCATGTCCCCTGCATTGGCAGGTGGATTCTTAACCACTGCGCCACCAGGGAAACCCGAGAGTAGGTATTATTAACCTCATTTACAGATAAGGAAACTAAGGTTTATAGGAGTGAAATAATTTGCCCAAGGATTCAGAGAGTGCCTAGGGGAGAAGGGATCTCCTTCCTAAGTTTTGACACCAAAGCTCATGGTCTTTCCATTATACTGTTTTCGTACAAGTTTGGTTAAAATGGAAGATGCAAATAGGATGATGAAAGAATCAACCGCTTTCGTATTACTTGGTCTTGGGACCAAGGCTGTTTACCTGGAACAGCTTTAAATACAAAAAACCTGCACTTCCACATGCAATAGCTGATTTTATGTGTGCTAAAAATACAAAGATGGGTAATATATTACCCCAGTCCCTAAGAAGTATAAGACGTGTACAAATTATATCACTCCGCCTTAACGCTAATAGAATTTCATATAAAGTGCACACGTGTCTGACAAATTTATTTAGTCTGGTGAGGGAAGAGTCTCGAGTGACAGAAAAGCTGTCGCATCTCAGTAGCTCTGCTCATCCAAGATTTTGTTCTGTTCTTAACTGTTTTAGAAACATTTCATGTGGGTGCATTTAACTTGGGTTCAGAGTCGACTTCCATTTTTTTTCTCCCTCAATACCTGTCAGGTGACTAGAAGTTTGCTAGATGCTTTCTTATTTTTTCATTTTTTGAAAAATAGGTACTGAGTGTCTTCTAGGTATGAGGCACCTTTCTAGATGTCGAGGATAAAGCAGTTAAGAAAACAGACAAAATTTCTGTTCTCTTGGAATTTACATTTGTTTTCTAATTTAACTGTCACAGTGACCCTGTGGGGTCATTATTTGTACCCATTTTACAAGAGATTGAGTGAATTCCCCTGAATTGATTAGCATGCAGTGAAGCTGGATTTCAAAGACAGTGCTAATTGTAAATCCAGTGATCATTTCCAGTGCAGCACATTATCTTTCAGTTGAGTTCCTTCAAGTAAAATGTGGCCTGATTATTTAAGGTATTATATGAGTAATACTGATTTTGTGTATGTGTGTGTGTGTAGTTGGTTTGGAAGCCTCCTTTAGAACAAGGTCTGGATACTCTTTTTCTTTTGCATCTTCCTGTCCCAGAAGAGAAATAGTCATTGAGTATTCTGAGCTTGATCATCGACATCCCCTCCTCTGAGGTTGGACTGGGTTAGATTTGCTTCTGAAGCTCCTTATAGCTTCTTTCCCTCCTCTGAAATGCATGGTGTTTCTCAAAAGCATGCAAAAAAGAATTATCTGGAGTCAGTTCACAGTGAAACAATTGGTTTGGCTCTGAATTTAATATTGCCGCATCACTGCTAATCAACCTTATTAACTTATTTACGTGTATAGGCAATGCATTCCTAATGGCTTTATAAAAGAAAAGATGAGTCTGTGATACAGAGGTGGTTTTATAATTCAGGTTAAAAACTTTTTCCTGTAAATTTCATTAAAATTATAAAACAGCTTAGAATAACTAGCAATGTTGTGATGCCAACAAGTGCCTATGTGTCTTAGTGGGTCCTACCCTGCACAGGATGTTGGGTCTTGGTGGAGAAGATTGTAAAGACTGTTTTTGGAATCTGAGCTTTCCTCTATTTCTATAAAAAAGGGCTCTAAGTTCCCTGACGCAATACCTATAACCTTTGAGGGCAGATGTAATTCTGTTTTTTAAAAAATTATTTGGAAGTAATGGTGCGTAAACTCTGTATTAGATAACACCCCCAACGTGGCAGCATCTCAAAGTAAGAAACTTTTAGTATTTCTGAAGGGAAATATATGAATATTTACAATAAATGGCATAAAGACTGTAAATAGCCTCATGTCAGTTCAGGTTGGGCATTTTTTGTATTTTTTGACAGTTTTATTGAGATACAATTCGCATATCATAAAATTGGTCTATTTAAAGTGTATAGTTTATGTTGGTTTTGAGTGTGTTTACCAAGTTTTTGCAACTATCACCAAAATCTTAATTCCATATTTTGAAATTAAGAATGAGGGAGTTTGGAGCTGTAGTTACTGTTTTTAAAAGATGTAGGGTTGTTTTTGTTTTCCCTTTTTAAAAAAAAAAATTTTTCAAGTTTAATAAGATCTGTAGAAAAAAGTTCTGACCTCAATCCACGTAGTTGGTTAAAGTCTTACTGAGACTCCTGCATGTTTTCACTGGTGTCTTTAATATGCTTGCCTGTCTTATTTACTGTTTAACAAATTGGTTATGGAGTTTGGGTAATCAAGGTATCTTCCTTGGGGTTATGTTTAGGTCAGAATGCTTAGATCCTTATTTTGTTTTTTCAAAATTATGATAAATTGTAGGCCCCTACATAAATGCAATTTTCTGCAGTAAGAATCTGACATCAGTATTTGATTGCTTTCTTGACGGTGTGTTTTGTACATGCAGCCCTTGGTTCTTGAATGAGTAACAACGGCTTATAGTGTAAATAGGAATCGAGGTACTTCTAAGTCTTTTCCATATATTTGCCTCTCAGTGTGTATTACATATGTCTTACACATGCAGAAGTAATTGTGTTCTATTTAAGTGCATGTTACTGACTTCTTTTAGCTGTGACCAGGGGTTTTATCAAAGTGTAAAGGTACTTTTAAAATCTAAGATAGACCCAATTCCGTACCTATGCTTCCTTTTTTTAAAAAAAGGAAGCATATTTTTAGACAAACTAAACATATTTAAAGATGGAACAGAATTTGGTGTATTTCTTTACCCCTTTAAAGAAATGGCCATCCTAAAATATGTCCCAGCTTATTTCCTAGAGGTAGATTTACTTTTGAGCAGCTTTAAAAGAGAAATAACATCAAGTTAATTATGGGAGAACGATTCTCTAAAAATTTAATATGCCATTAAGACATTTGCTGATTTACATCAGACTTAACATAAAGGTTGTTTGAAGCTACACCTTTGCATCCTGCTGGTGGCCTTTTTCTGGGTTAATTACATGCGAGCCTCTGAAAAATGTTAGACATTTGAGAGAAGTTGTGATTTCAGAGAAAAGGGAACACACTGTGAAAAGTATGGCCATGTGGCATAATGACATAACTCCTGCAGTTCTAATCAGGAGGCCTGGGTTCTCACAGTTTCTGCCACTACCTGCTTGTGTAATTGTGGACAAGTCATTTAACCCCTCCAGGGGTTATTATCCTAATATGGGAGTTTCTGGGGATGCTTCAAGAACCAAATTATATCATACTATTTTTAATCATAATTTTAAAAATAATTTTATTCCAAACCTTTTTTAGTAAAATCATAACTTTCTCTCTTGGAAATAATCTGATTGGAAAAATGGAATTATTCTGCAGATATTAAGTTCTTCATTCATTGCCAGAACAGAAGATTAGATCCCCAAGTACTTATAATAATATATATAATATATATATATATATATATATATATATTTTTTTTTTTTTTTGGGGTACATGGGCCTCTCACTGTTGTGGCCTCTCCCACTGCGGAGCACAGGCTCTGGACGCTCAGGCTCAGCAGCCATGGCTCACGGGTTCAGCCGCTCCGCGGCATGTGGGATCTTCCCGGACCGGGGCACGAACCCGTGTCCCCTGCATCGGCAGGCGGACTCTCAACCACTGCGCCACCAGGGAAGCCCTATAATAATATTTTTTGAGGACCAAGCATTTATTGCAAACTGAAGTGGGCTCTATGTTTTGTTTTACCTTTCAGAGGAATCTATTTGTATTAAAATATCTTCATATCTCCCTTTTATCAGGATGATTTGAAGTTATTTTTTCATTATCTTCTAAACTCAAATATAGTTAACCCGTGGTTTTCTGAAATGGATTCTCCTAGAAGTCCATCATACTTTCTAGTTCTTAATTCCCTATTCTCGTCCACATAATTGTTTCCTTATGTCATTTCACATGAGCAGTACTGTCATTTTAGGGCCGGAATTAGAAATTGGCTTTGATCCTTTTTTCCATGCAAGAAAAAGAGCATGTTTTCTTGAAATACCAAATTGAATTTGCTATTCTCTATAGGGAAATTTACAAAAAAAAAAAAACTATAATAATATTGTCAAGTGTCAAACAGTGATCTAGGGGCTTCCCTGGTGGTACAGTGGTTGAGAGTCCGCCTGCCGATGCATGGGACACGGGTTCGTGTCCCGGTCCAGGAGGATCCCACATGTTGCGGAGCGGCTGGGCCCGTGAGCAATGGACCTGCATGTCCGGAGCCTGTGCTCCGCAATGGGAGAGGCCACAACAGTGAGAGGCCTGCGTACCGCAAAAAAACAAACAAACAAACAGTAATCTAGACTGAGAGCTTGCCATATTGTATTCTCTGTCTCAGAGGTCAGCAAACATTCAGCGTCAAGGGCCAGATAGTAAATATTTTCCATCATTTGGACTCCATGACAACAGTTCAGCTCTGCTGGATTACTGCGAACAACTGGATATTCTGTGTTTTAGTAAAACTTCATCTGAAAAGCAGGTGTGTTCTAGATTTTGCCAGTAGGCTCTAGTTTGCAGACTTTATCTAGAACCTTAGCTGATACACACACCCATGTGATTTAAGTCATACAGGCTCTCCAGAGAGACTGTTATCCAATTTCGGGATAATATCTTTATAGTGGTATCATTCATTCAATTTCCTACAAGTCACATGCATTTTACAAATGAATTTCACATTCATTTTTATTTTTATCTGGATCTTTAATACTTCTGTCAAGAGGATATTAATCTTCTTCCTTTATAGTGGAGGAAATCTAGAGTGGTGAAGTTTGCCTGAGGTGACCCTCTCTTTTCCTGTTCTGTATTTTATCCAAGTACCAGAGAGCTCATGGAGCAGATATCTCCTATCCTGCTTTGTGTTAGTGGGCTCTCCTTTACCCTATATTTTGAAAGTAAATTCATGTCCAAATTTAGCACTCTGACTATTCTCTGGATACCAGATTCATTCAAATTAATCATGCAAAGTAAACTTTGGTAACAATTCTCCCCTAAAGGAAGCCCAAGTAAGCAGAAGGTGGTTTCCAAGAATAACCAGCTCTAGAAGTTCATAGCAGCTGTAAAAATATATCTTCAGTAGAAATTTAGCTTGTAATATAAGGGTACTTGAATTTTTCTTTCTCTGCATCTTCCTTAATTTTTTTTTTTTGCAAATTATTTAGAAAGAGATGTTGGGGATATTTATTTATTGCTCTTAATACAAAGGCCAAGCACTTTTATTGTGAAGGGGAGCTGTCACTGGAAGAAAATTGAGAAGTAAATACCGGTTTCATAATCGTTTTTTCTTGGCTGGTGTTGTTACTGGTGGTAGTGGAGTGATGGTGTATGTCTTACTGTGTTTACGTCCCTAGTAGATAAGAAGTTATTTGCTTTGGCGGTGTGTTTTTTTTTTTTTTTAATAACTTGGTGATCGATGTGTTGGTGGCTGTGACATAGTTCAGCTGGGCGGTAGTGGAAAGTTTGACAATGTTATATTTACTGTGTTATAATTCTCTCATCCTGTGTTTTAGAAAACTGGCCATTTCCTTCTGTCTGGATGAGGAGCACTTGGGGCAATCAAACCTCATTTGAAGTATTGGTTGAGAATTTTAAAAATCCAAGATAACTAAATCTGGAAGGATCCGTGTGAATTTGGCATCTCTTTTCTTTTCTTTCAAACTCATCAAGCCAAAATCTCCAGTTCTGAATACATTCTGATAAGTAACGTTTAATTGTTCTTTTTGAGTGCAACGTTACATTTGGCCCTTTTCAAAGTTATTTCAGATTTTTTGGCGATGATTTGTAATATTTTCGTCCCTGTCTTAATGAGGCAGCTGGTTGCATGAGGGAATGGATAAATAAAGCCTGCTGTTTTAATAGTGCCCTGACCTGGGCATTCTGATTCTACCTCTTTGTGTCTCAGTACACCTCAGATCTAGGGTTTTTTTGATGATTAAATGAGTTACTACGTAGAAATCTCTGAATGCCTAGCACACACTAAGTGCTCCGTTAATGTAAGCTGGTTTTATTTTTATCCGTGTTAAGACGGTTACTCTCCTCTGCCAATTGGCTAATTTTAAAGTATGTGCCAAAAGAACATATGTATGGTTTTCCCTGTTATTTTTTTTAATATATTTTTTTGAAGTCAGAGTTCATTAGAGAATTGCAGTAAATGTGAATATTCTGATACTGTTATCTAACATTACAAAGATGTTAGTCCATTTTTATATTTATCATTTGCTAAATTTTGTTATTCTCTATGTATGACACTAAACTAGGAAGTGACTGCGTTTTCAACAGGAATGTTTAGAAATGAGATTAAAAATAGCTTTCTCCCTAGGACCATAGTCTCCCATCAGTGGGAGGTATGCAGTTAGTTACCTAGAAGTTTCTCACATCCCACAGTAGCATCCTTTTGAAGGAACTAACATTGCTGTTTCAAGAATATCCATCCCTCATACCTGTAATGCCTTACGTTTGTCCAGTGTTATTTTTTTTTTACAAGCCTTCCTAATACTACAGATCACTTCCTGAAGACCTCAGGAAGGGAAGTGGATATTTTAAGGCTCTTCATTTAGAGCTGATGATGCCCAGAGGTTTTTTCTGTAATTTGATTACTTGTCATCTTATTCAGGTGACCTTACAAATCTAATGATTAAACGTCTTGTCTTCCTGACTCCTTTTCTCCCTGCCTCCTTCTCTCTGTCTCTCCCTCTGCTTTTTTCTTTTCTTTAAGACACTATATTCTTCTCCTGTTCTTCATTGATTAAAAAGAGCCCTAAAGATTAGGAACTTGACCTGGCTTCATGTTTCAAATATATTTAAAAAACATTTGAACTTTTTTCTACAGTAAGGAAGACAGGCCTTATTAGCTACTGGGACCTTTAAATGCTTTACCATTGTTCTGACTCCTGAGTTAATATAGTACCCACCAGGAAAAATAAACGATTTGTTAAAGAAGGTATGGACAGCGACATAAATATGCAAGCTAAAGAAATGAGGAGCTGCATTATCACCTAGCCGTGTAGACTTCAAAAAATCCTGGGGTACAGAATCCCCTCTCTGTATTGTCCTTTATGGGCATGTAGACTAGAGAGATCAGGTTGGACAGTTCGATCATTGTATCAAGATTCTGGTGTATCTAATACTGCGCTCATATCTGCTCTGCAGCTCCCTTCAAGACTGCTGTCTTGGTTCATTGTTCTTTTGTTCATTCAATCAGTCATTTACTCGATCACCCACATGCCCATTCATCCATCTAGTGTTGAGTGCCTGCCCTTTGCCAGGTGCGGTCCAGTTGCTGTGGATAGTTTACTTGAGTGAAGAAAACAGACAAATCCCTGTCCTCTAGGAGCTTGTGTTCCTGTGGGAGCAGTGACACTTATTTCTGAAGAGTGTGATAATCATTAAGCTTATATATGCTTAGTGTTACTTTGGGCCTTAACAACTTAGACTTGACCTTTACGATATATCTTTCATATATGGTACAAATTTGTAAGACTAGAGAACTTTGAGAAGTCAGGGATTAATGTAGCCAGGAGAAGTTGGGGATGTCTTGTGGAAGAACTGGAATTTAAACTGGAGGTGATGGAGAACATTTAAGATAGTGTAGACATTTAAGACATTAGGTAGATGGATACAAATTTGTTTAATGAGACTGATACCTGGGGGAATTTTGAAGTTTTGAACAAACAAGAGATCAGTATTACTTAGGGAGGGAGGAGTCAAGATGGTGGTGTGGGAAGATGTGGAGTTAGTGTCTCCCCACAGCTAGGGCACCTGCCGGCCGCTGGTGGGGGGACTCTGACCCCCAAGGAGACGGGAGGAACCCCAGAGTTAACTGGTAGGACATAGGGGGACTTAGGGGGGAGGGGAAGTGGAGGTCAGACAAGATCGGTGCCCCTGAGGTGGGGGAGATCAGGAGAGGTAGGTGGGAGGGGCCCTCCAGGAAGAGTGGGAGAGGAGTGGAAGGCGATTGCCTTGGCCCACTTGGGCCCAGGGAGCCTGCTGAGCTCCCAGGCTGATCCCCTGCCCTCCAAACCCCCCTCCAGGCCACATGGGTCCTTGAGGGCATAGGAGGGAGGCAGGGGAGATCGGGAGGGGCCCTCTGGGAGGAGTGGGAGAGGAACAAAGGGCTATTGCCCCACCCACTCGGGCACGGGGAGCCTGCCCTCCAAGGCCCCTTCTTCCCCGACCCCCCCAGCTGCATTGGTCCTGGCAGCATAGGAGGGAGGCCAGGAATATCAGGAGAGGCAGGCCAGAGGGGCTTTCCCAGACACCAGCCTGGAGGAGCAGGAGAGGAGAGGAGGGCGTTTGCCCCGCCCACTCGAGCCCAGGAAGCCTGCTAGGCTCGCAGGTGAGGTCCCCTGCCCTCTGAGACCAGGGGTAGGAGGCATGCCGGGGCCCCTTCTGTTCCTTGAGGCTAAGCCCCCAACTCCACAGCCCCCAGGGCCTTTTCCCGCCCTGTGGGTCCTGAGCACTGGCCCCGCCCACCACCCAAACCTCACCCTTGCTTAGGCCCCTCTCTCCACAGCCAAGGCCTCCCCCCCTCCCGCCGCCATGCTCTTTTATTTCCCCCCATTCCTCCTCTTTTTTACTATTGTGCTACTGATGTATCTTCCGGTTGTTGATTTATCTATATTTTTATTTTCACATTCTTGCTAACATATCGGTTAGTTTACTAGTCTGATTTTATTTTTTACTTTGTTATTGTTCTCTCTTTTTTTTTGGCCACCCCATGCAGCTTGTGGGATATTGATTCGCGAGCCCAGGGTCGGGCAGAAGCTCTTGCCGTGGGATCTCTGAGTCCGAAACACTGGACTAACAGAGAACCTCAGACCCTAGGGAATATTCATCAGAGTGAGGTCTCACAGAGTTCCTCATCTCAGCACCAAGACCCAGCTCTACCCAATAGCCTACAGACTCCACTGTTGGAAGCCTCAGGCCAAACAACCAGTAAAACAGGAACACAATCCCACTCATTAAAAAAAATTTAAAAATAAAAATGAGATGGCAAAAAAATATGTCACAGATGAAGGAGCAAGGTAAAAACCTACAAGACCAAATAAATGAAGAGGAAATAGTCAATCGACCTGAAAAAGAATTCACAGTAATGATAGTAAAGATGATCCAGAATCTCAGAAATAGTTTGGAAGCACGGATTGAGAGAATACAAGAAATCTTTAACAAAGATCTAGAAGAACTGAAGAACAAACAAACAGAGATGAACAACACAGTAACTGAAATGAAAGGAATCATTAACAGAATAACTGAAGCAGAAGAACGAATAAGTGAGCTGGAAGACAAAATGGTGGAAATAACTGCCGAGGAGCAGAATAAAGAAAAAAAGAATGAAAAGAATTGAAGACAATCTCAGAGACCTCTGGGACGACACTAAACACACCAACATTCGAATTATAGGGGTCCCAGAAGAAGAGATAAAGAAAGGGTCTGAGAAAATATTTGAAGAGATTATAGTGGAAAACTTCCCTAACATGGGAAAGGAAATAGTCACCCAAGTCCAGGAAGCGCAGAGAGTCGCATACAGGATAAACCCTAGGAAAAACACACCAAGACACATATTAATCAAACTAACGAAAATTAAATTCAGAGAAAAAGTATTAAAAGCAGCAAGGGAAAAACAAAAAATAACAAACAGAGGAATACCCATAAGGTTATCAGCTGATTTTTCAGTGGAAACTCTGCAGTCCATAAAGGAGTGGCAGGATATACTTAAAGTGGTTAAAGAGAATAAACCTACAACCAAGATTCCTCTACCCAGCGAGTATCTCATTCACATTTGATGGAGAAGTCAAAAGCTTTTCAGACAAACAAAAGCTAAGAGAATTCAGCACCACCAAACCAGGTTTAAACAAATGCCATAGAAACTTCTCTAAACTTCTCTAATGCCAAAGAAACTTCTCTAAACTTCTCTAAACTTCTTGTGTTTCTTCTTGAAACACAAGAGAAGAAAAAGACCCACAAAAACAAAACACAAAGCAATTAAGAAAATAGTAATAGGAACATACATATCGATAATAACCTTGAATGTAAATGGATTAAATGCCCCAACCAGAAGACACACACTGGGCTGAATGCATTGAAAAACAAGACCCACATATATGCTGTCTACAAGAGACCCACTTCAGACTTAGGAACACATATAGACTGAAAGTAATGGGATGGAAAAAGGTATTCCATGCAAATGGAAATCAAAAGAAAGCTGGAGTAGCAGTACTCATATCAGATAAAATAGACTTTCAAATAAAGACTGTTACAAGAAATAAGGAGGGACACTACATAATGATCAAAGGATCAATCCAAGAAGACGATATAACCATTATAAATATTTATGCACCCAACATAGGAGCACCTCAATACATAAGGCAAATGCTAACAACCATGAGAGGAGAAATCGACAGTGACACAGTAATAGTAGGGGACTTTAACACCCCACTTATACCAATGGACAGATCATCCAAACAGAAAATAAATAAGGAAACACGGGCTTTAAATGACACAAGAAACCAGGTAGATCTAATTGATATTTATAGAACATTCCACCTAAAAGTGATAGAATACACTTTCTTCTCAAGTGCACATGGAACATTCTCTAGGATGGATCACATCTTGGGTCACAAATCAAGCCTCGAAAAATTTAAGAAACTTGAACTCATATCAAGCCTCTTTTCTGACCACAATGCTATGAGACTGGAAATCAATTACAGGAAAAAAACTGTAAAAAAATCACAGATTCATGGAGGCTAAGCAGTGTGCTACTAAATACCCAAGAGATCACTGAAGAAATCAAAGAAAACGTAAAAAATACATAGAAACAAATGACAACAAAAACACGATGACCCAAAACCTATGGGAAGCAGCAAAAGCAGTTGTAAGAGGGAAGTTTATAACGATTCCATCTCACCTCAAGAAACAAGAAAAATCTCAAATAAACAATCTAACCCTACACTTAAAACAACTAGAGAAAGAACAACAAAGAAAACCCAAAGTCAATTGAAGGAAAGAAATCATAAAATCAGAGCAGAAATAAATGAAATAGAAATGAAGAAAACAATAGCAAAAATAAATAAAACTAAAAGCTGGTTCTTTGAGAAGATAAAGAAAATTGATAACCCCTTAGCCAGACTCATCAAGAAAAAAAAGGAGAGGACACAGATCAATAAAATTAGAAATGAAAAAGGAGAAATCAAAAATGACACTGCAGAAATACAAAGGATTATAAGAGACTACTACAGACAAGTATATGCCAATAAACTGGACAACCACGAGGAAATGGACAAATTCTTGGAAAGGTACAGGTTTCCAGGACTGAACCAAGAAGAATTAGAAAATATAAACAGACCTATCACAAGTTATGAAATTGAAACCGTAATTAAAAATCTTCCAACAAGCAAAAGTCCAGGACCAGATGACTTCACAGGCGAATTCTGTCAAACATTTAGAGAAGAGCTAACACCCATCCTTCTCAAGCTCTTCCAAAAAATTGCAGAGGGAGAAACACTCCCAAATCCATTTTACAAAGCCACTATCACCCTGATACAAAAACCAGAAAAAAGTATCACAAAAAGAAATTAGAGACCAATAATCACCGATGAACATAGATGCAAAAATCCTGAACAAAATACTAGCAAACAGAATCCAACAGCACATTAAAAGGATGGTACACCATGATCAAGTGGGATTCATCCCAGGGATGCAAGGGTTCTTCACTATATGCAAATCAAATCAATGTGGTACACCACGTTAACAAATTAAGGAATAAAAACCATATGATCTTCTCAACAGATGCAGAAAAAGCTTTTGAGAAAATTCAACACCCATTTATGATAAAAAATTCTCCAGAAAATGGGCATAGAGGGAACCTACCTCAACATAATAAAGGCCATATATGACAAACCCACAGCAAGCATCATCCTCAGTGGTGAAAAACTGAAAGCATTTCCACTAGGATCAGGAAAAAGGCAAGGATGTCCACTCTCGCCACTCTTATTCAACATAGTTTTGGAAGTCCTAGCCACAGCAGTCAGAGAAGAAAAAGAAATAAAAGGAATCCAAATTGGAGAAGAAGAAGTAAAACTGTCACTATTTGCCAGTGACATGGTACTATACAGAGAAAATCTTAAATATGCCACCAGAAAACTACTAGAACTAATCAATGAATTTGGTATGGTTGCAGGATACAAAATTAGTGCACACAAATCTCTGGCATTCCTATACACCAACAATGAAAAATCAGAAAGAGAAATTAAGGAAACACTCCTATTTACCATTGCAACAAAAAGAAAATACCTAGGAATAAACCTGCCTAAGGAGGCGAAAGACTTGTATTCAGAAAACTGTAAAACACTGGTGACAAAATCAAAGATGACGTAAACAGATGGAGAAATATACCATGCTCTTGGACTGGAAGAATCAATATTGTGAAAATGACTATACTACCCAAAGCAATTCAGATTCAGTGCAATCCCTATCAGGCTACCAGTGGCATTCTTCACAGAATTAGAACAAAAAATCTTACAATTTGTATGGAAACACAAAAGACCCCAAATAGCCAAAGCAATCTTGAGAAAGAAAAACAGAGTTGGAGAAATCAGTCTCCCTGACTTCAAAGTATCCCACAAAGCTACAGTAATCAAGACAGTATGGTACTGGCATAAAAACAGAAATATAGATCAATGTTACTGGATAGGATGCCCAGAGACAAACCCATGCACATTTGGTCACCTAATTTATGACAAAGGAGGCAAGAACATACAATATAGAAAAGACAGCCTCTTCAATAAGTGGTGCTGGGAAAACTGGACAGCTACATGGAAAAGAATGAAATTAGAACACTCCCTAACACCATACACAAAGATAAACTCCAAATGGATTAAAGACTTACATGTAAAACCAGACACTATAAAACTTTTAGAGGAAAACATAGGAGAAACACCCTTTGACATAAACCACAGCAGGATCTTTTTTTGACCCACCTCCTAGAGTAACAGAAATAAAAACAAAAATAAACAAATGGGACCTAATGAAACTTAAAAGCTTTTGCACAGCAAAGGAAACCATAAACAAGACGAAAAGACAACCCTCAGAATGGGAGAAAATATTTGCAAATGAAACAACAGACAAAGGATTAATCTGAAAAATATACAAACAGTTCATGGAGCTCAATATCAAAAAAACAAACAATCAAGTTAAAAAGTGGGCAGAAGACCTAAATGGACATTTTACCAAGGAAGACATACAGATGGCAAAGAGGCACATGAAAAGATGCTCAACATCACTAATTATTAGAGAAATGGAAATCAAAACTACAATGAGCTATCACCCCAGGCCAGTCAGAATTGTCATTATCAAAAAAGGTAGAAACAATAAATGCTGGAAAGGGTGTGGATAAAAGGGAACCCTCCTGCACTGTTGGTGGGAATGTAAATTGATACAACCACTATGGAAAACAGTATGAAGGTTCCTTAAGAAACTAAAAATAGAACTACCATAAGACCCAGTAATCCCACTACTGGGCACATACCCTGAGAAAACCATAATTCAAAAAGAGACATTCACCAGAATGTTCACTGCAGCACTATTTGCAATAGCCAGGACATGGAACCAACCTAAATGTCCATTGACACATGAATGGATAAAGAAGATGTGGCACATATATACAATGGAATATTACTCAGCCATAAAAAGAAATGAAACTGAGTTATCTGTAGTGAGGTGGATAGACCTAGCATCTGTCATACAGAGTGAAGTAAGTCAGAAAGAGAAAAACAAATACCGTATGCTAACACATATATATGGAATCTAAAAAAAAAAAGAAAAATGGTACTGATAAACCTAGTTGCAAAGCAGGAATAAAGAGGTAGACATAGAGAATGGACTTGATGACATGGGGTGGGAGGGCGAAGCTGGAGCAAAGTGAGAGAAGCATCGACATATATACACTACCGAATGTAGAACAGTTGGCTGGTGGGAAGCAGCAGCATAGCACAGGGAGGTTGGTTAGGTGCTCTGCAATGACCTAGAGGGGTGGCATAGGGAGGGTGGGAGGGAGGCTCAAGAGGGAGGGGATATGGGGACATGTGTATGCATATGGCTGATTTGCTTTGTTGTGCAACAGAAAGTAACATGGTGTTGTGAAGCAATTATACTCCAGTAGAGGTCTATTAAAATATTTTTTTTTCCTTAGGGAATTTTGAAGTTTACGTAGTAAAGATGGGCCAAATTTTGGACAGCTTTGAATACTAGGTCCACGACACTGGAATCTAATAATTATTCCTGAGTCATTATAGTTTCTTGTTACAGAGTAGTGATTAAAAGTAGAAACAAAGGGGCTTCCCTGGTGGCGCAGTGGTTCCCCCCCTGCCGATGCAGGGGACACGGGTTCGTGCCCCGGTCCGGGAAGATCCCACATGCCGCGGAGCGGCTGGGCCCGTGAGCCATGCCACTGGGCCTGTGCATCTGGAGCCTGTGCTCCGCAACGGGAGAGGCCACAACAGGGAGAGGCCCGCGTACAGCCAAAAAAAAAAGAAAAAAAATAGAAATAAAGGGATCAAGTTCCTTGCCACAAACACAAAGGCAGATGAAATTTGTGGTCCTGACCTCAACCAAATAGCTCTCTGTCCTTGGAGAACACATTTAAACTCTATGGACATCCATTTCCTCACTGCAAAAATAAACATTGAGATAATTTCCAAAGTTCTGGGATTTTACAAATAGAGATTTCTGATCTCTAGACCTCTTCTAGCATTTACCCATCTGTGGTTTTATGAGCCTTTCCTGTGGAAGTGATGGTCTTTTATGTTGGATAACACCTGGAGGTTGGAGAGGGTGAGAGCAGGTTAAGGACCCTGGCTGGTGAAGGACTGGAGATGGTGGTTGAAGAGTGGGAACTGTGTGGTTTGGTTGGGGGGAGGGGGAGGGCATAGCACCCTGGACTTTTAAAGGACATAACTTTTTTTTTTTTTTTTGCGGTTCGCGGGCCTCTCACTGTTGTGGCCTCTCCCGTTGCGGAGCACAGGCTCCGGACACGCAGGCTCAGAGACCATGGCTCACGGGCCCAGCCGCTCCGCGGCATGTGGGATCTTCCTGGACCAGGGCACGAACCCGTGTCCCCAGCATCGGCAGGTGGACTCTCAACCACTGCGCCACCAGGGAAGCCCTAAAGGACATAACCTTGAGTCCTAGTTCTTCTACCCATTAGCTCTGGGATTCTGACCAACCCATTTAGTCTGAGTTCCACCTACCCTTTTTTTAAAAAAATTTGTATTATTGTTATGTTTTTATTTATTTTTGGCTGCGTTGGGTCTTTGTTGCTGTGCGCGGAGTTTCTGTAGTTGTGGCGAGTGGGGGCTACTCTTCGTTGTGCTGCGTGGGCTTCTCATTGCGATGGCTTCTCTTGTTGTGGAGCACAAGGCTTCAGGAGTTGTAGCACGCGGGCTCCAAAGCGCAGGCTCAGTAGTTGTGGCCCACGGGATTAGTTGCACTGCGGCATGTGGGATCTTCCTGGACCAGGGCTCGAACCCGTGTCCCCTGCGTTGACAGGCAGATTCTTAACCACTGCACCACCAGGGAATCCCCCACCTACCATTAAGTAAAATATAAATTCACAAAGTTTACAAACAAGGTTTTAGAAAGAATCCCTTGAGGTAATATATGTAAAAACATTCTGTAAAATGTTTACTAAACCTTCAGAATTAGTGTTACTCCTACTGATAAATGATTTCACCCCGCATTTCACAGTGAAATATAATGACAAAATAGAATGTTGTTTTCTAGGCACTGCTCTCTTCACGAGATTCTGGGGCCTCATCTGGGAGGGATAAAATGACTTAACAGGTGTTTGAATTCATTAGGCAGTTACACACAATTCTTTCTTTCCTCATAATATCTGGTCTCTCATGGAAAAATAGAATGGAGCTTAATTTGTACTCACGTTAGCATATCATTTGGATGACCTGCATTTCTTTAGATTATTGAAGTAACAAGATAATGTGGGTTGATTTGATGGTCCAGAATAGAAGAAAAATGGATTTATTGAGAAATATCCTCATTGTAAAATATCTGGGGCATTTAGTTTAGGAGTTGTTACGGAACCTATTCGAGAATGGAATTTCCTGATACTCCTTAAAAGGGAATGCTTGAGTCACAGAGGCTAAATAAAGACTCAGGCATATCCTGTAATTTTTATTATTTTCTGGCTACCAAAAGTTATAGCACAGTGTTACTATACACTGTGGGTTTTATTAACGTTCGATTTGCCCGTGGCATGGGTTGCATGAGTTTGTACACTTCTAAGTGTTGCTGCTTCGTTGCTGTATTGAAGGTGCCTAACTGGTCACGTTATGCGGGGACGGGGATAACTAACGTGTTTGAACAAGGGCATGTTAAGTATGGCGCTGGAAGCTGAAGCAGCCCAGTCCGGTATTTTAACCAGTCCTTTCTACTTGCCCTTTGCTTCATCCACACTTACTGAGTACCAGTCACACACCTGGAAAAAAGCTTCTTGCTTGTCTCCCAGCAGCGTTCTTGGGGCCAGGAGCCAATCAAAATGATTGACAATTTAGTTTGGGAGCATCCACTAAACCACAACTATTAAAGCAAGACAGAATTCCCATAAGACGAATGCTTTTTGGATCTAATCCAATGATAATAATCTATTAAACCAAGTTGTCTGATCTTATGAGTTAACTTGAAAAGAGAAGTGGGTGCAGGGTGAATTGCAAAATGTTTGCATGTGTAAGTTCAATTTATTTAATTTTAAATAATTAGGGCATGGCAATGATTAGTGCTAATTGGAGCTGTGTTGGGCTGAAAGAATTATCCAAATATGTTTTGAAGACTCATTGAGAGATTTTTGCAGTAAATCTTAACTCTAGGATTTTTTTAAATTGATATTGCTAAAAATCAAAGATCTACATCTTAATAAAAAATACCAGATTTTAACCAGATTTGAAATCTAGTACTTTAATGATAGCTACAAAGGCTGGACGTGCTTAAAAAGGAAGATGAATGGGGAGAGTTTTAATGGCCCTCAAAATAGGTATTTAATAAATGCAGAATTCTTTTTTTAAAAACTAATTTGAAGTAAGAGGAAACTTTTGGGTTGTATTGAAATCTTATTCAAGTGGAAGACAAATACTGCTATAGTTACATGGGTTTCACAGTTGTGAAATTCCTTTCTGTTTCAAAATCTTCTTGTGAAGCTACCTGTGAACTTTCTGAAACACCTTAGATCACATATCTAATCTTTAAAAGTTAGTATATGATTAAAATTTAATTTCAAATCTCACAATAAAAGAGGGGGAAAAAAGAAATTAGGTAGGTAATATTTACACAAAAATTCCATCTGATTAGATTGGTAGCCACCACCAATGGGCTCCCAAAATTGCATTTTGCTAAGTTGCTAAGCTTCTGGCAAGAAGACACACTTGGAGAGGCCATCAGAACAGAATCTGAACTGAAAACTTGCTAGTATTTTCGTGTGTTCTCAAACATCTGGCTCATGGCCACTTGGCAGCTATATGAATCATTTCTGTGTCTTCATAACATGAAACATGCAACTAGTTTATTATTCATGAAGTCAGTATAATCGTGGGTCACCCTTTTGATGATTAATTTCAGCTAATAAAAGCACGCATTTAAAAATGCTTATTTGATGGTACAAATATTACTTGGTACTCTTAGAAAAGATATCCCACTTCTTTATGATAAGTATTGCCATCTAGGTTTACTATTTACTTTCCAGAAGAACTTCACTTTCAGAGTAATAAGATGCATAGACGTTGAGAGATGACGGTTCTTTTCATGAGAACTCAAATGATATTTTTCGTCTTTTCGCACATCACCCATCCCTAGACTCAAATTTTGTTTTTCAGGTATTTTCAAATAACTAGCCTTAGGTTACCACTGATCTCTCTACTTTGCTACTCCTCACGTCTCTCTTCCTACATTCAAGGGAACAAACCAAATAGTCCACCCAAAAAAAGATTTGAAAGTAGAGAGTTTTTTTTTTTTTTTTTTTTCTGTAGTAGATTCTAGTAACCATAACTTCCCTTCCTACTCTGATCACTTGAAAATCTGGCATGCGCACTTGTTTATTCTGTTTTCAGTTAGGCAAGGATAAAGGGGAGGAGAGGTGATGACCCCAGTTCTCCCTGCTTAGTAAACCCAGAATGTTCTACTCAGGTGTTCCTACTGAGAATTCCAGTTCTGTTTAATTCTGCTCTGAATGACTAATAATTATAATGCGTAAGTATGTGCCAGAGTGTTGTCTGGGAATTTCTGAATGGTTGTAATCACCAGATATTGAGAGATGAATTTTAAAAATTGATGGATGTTTTCCCAAGTGAACATTTTCTTTCAAAGGCTCTAATTACCTCAGTTTCCCAATCAAAAAAAAAGTGTTATTGTATACATCAGTGGATATTTTGCGAATATAGACAAAATCCACATGAGAATTATATAGATAAAAGGCTACATTTTTATTTATTTATTTTTTTGCTGTACGCGGGCCTCTCACCGTTGTGGCCTCTCCCGTTGCGGAGCACAGGCTCCGGACGCGCAGGCTCAGCGGCCGTGGCTCACGGACCCAGCCCTTCCGCGGCGTGTGGGATCTTCCCGGACCGGGGCACGAACCCGGGTCCCCTGCATCGGCAGGCGGACTCTCAACCACTGCGCCACCAGGGAAGCCCCATTCATCCATTTTGACATTGAATTTACTCTTCATATTTAGCAGAAGACAAGCGTAATTATAGAATGGGAACACATTTATTTCCATGTAAAGACATTAAGCATTAAATTTATGCTTATTAATGAACACCTGCCTATTAGGTATGTATGTTGTTATATATATATATATATATATATATATGTATATATAAAATCTTCCATTTCTTATTGATGTCTTTTGTGTCTTCACAGGAAAACTCCCACACTCATTAAATAGCTGTCTTTTCTCTTTGAGAGAAGATGGATGTCTCTTGGCCTCCCCACTGAGTGAAGTCTCATTATAATTTGTCTCTTTATGTTTCCAAAATGCTGGACTCACATGCTTACCTCATTAATGAGACTGGAACGCATCTCATAATGGTTGGTTTGTCTCACTAAAGCCACACAGAGTTAAAAGAATGTTGCTGTTTAATCCATTGGTGCAGGAAATGCATTTGCAATGCAGTTGCCCATTTGAGGAGAAATGGATAGAAAAAGAGGTCCTTTTCCAAATTCAATTAATTTGGGGCTCTTTTATTTTGATTTCTCCCCCTATTAGGTGTCATCTTAAAGTATAGGCAAAGGAGCTTAATAAGAACCAAAGGTGTTTTGATAGAGAGGTGTCTTCTTTGGTTTAAAGCTTTTTTTGTTTCTTAGGTCACGAAGGCTATTTTCTTCACATATTTTCTTCATAAAGGCTGGATTGTTTCATGGCTAACCTGATTTGACCATAACGCGCTGCCTGGTGGGAAGTGTTAAACCCCTTATTTTAAGCTAAACAAGATTACTCTGAAGGCTGGCACTCAGGGGCTAGCTTTTAGTATAATGGGATAGGGGCTGTGGCACACCCCTTGCAGTTTCAGTGATTGAACTCTTTGGGTACTTCAGTTTCTAATAGTTAGCTCTGGAAGCAGCTTGCCATGGGTACACAAGGAATTGCTAACTGCTTGATTTCCCCATGTTAGCTTAATGAGGAAGACTGGGTCACCATGCCAACCAAAACACCCTAGCTATGTGTTTAGAAGCGTCCTTTCCTTAATATTTGCTTCTTGTTTGGGGGTTTCTAGTAAACTACAGAAGCTGTAGAGTGTCAGACAAAACCCGAACAGGATTTGAAATTGGTATATCATCTCTCATACAATCCATATAAACAACTGTGGTCATTTAACCTGAATTAAATGGTCATTTACTTCATTTTGTTGTTCTATCCTTTTAATTCTGAAGACATGTAAAATGTTAATAGGCACTTATGTTGGTGTTAATTGTCAGTTATTAATATTTCTTGGCTCGTAGCTTTCAGATATTGATTTATCAAAGGCCATCTATTTAATTTTGTTTGGTTTCTAGCAGCTTTTATTCTAGTAACAACCGTTCTTTAAAATAGTCTTTATTTTTTAGAACAGTTTTAGGCTTACAGAAAACTTGAGTAGAACAGAGTTCCCGTATATTTCACATACAGTTTTGCCTATTATTGACAGCTCACACTAGTATAGTATCTGCGTTACAATTAATTAACCAATGCTGACACGTTGTTATTAAATAAAGTGCATAGTTATTTCAGATTTCCTTCATTTTTACCTCGTGCACTTTTTCTCTTCCAGGATGCCATCTAGGATAGCACATTACATTAATTTGTCATGTCTCCTTAGGCTCCTCTTGGTTGTGATGGCTTCTCAAACTTTATTTTTGATAACCTTAACAGTTTCGAGGATTCCTAGTCAGATATTTTGTAAAATGTTCTCTATTAGAATTGGCTTGATGCTTTTTGGATGATTAGACTGGGTTTATGGGTTTCGAGAGGAAGCACACAGATAGAGTGACATTTGCATCATGTAATATCAAGGATGAAGGGTACATGTTATCAACATGACTTGTCACTGTTCAGGTTGACCTCGATCATTTGGCTGAGATAGTGTCTTTCAGGTTTCTCTACTGTAAAGTTATTCCCTCCTGCTCCCCCTTTTTCATATCGTTTTATTATATCATTTATTTATCAGTATGGACTCATGGATATTTTATACTTTAGGTTATAACCCAATACTACTTATTTTACTGCTCAAATTGTTCTGGCTTCGGCCAGGGGAGCTCTTTAAGTAAGCGCCTGTGTCCCTTTGGCACTTTGCCATATCCCATGGGTGGGTGCCTGAGTGTGTGTGTGTGTGTGTGTGTGTGTGTGTGTGTGTGTGGTGTTTTGAGCACTTTCTTACTTTCTAGCACTACAAGATGCTCCAGGATCATCTTGTATATTTCCTGCTCCAGTCCTAAAATCAGTACATTTCTCCAAGGAACCTTGGTTCCTTTTATTGGAAAATGGTATTCGGAATCAAGATGTGAACACTAGGTAACACCTTTTAAGAAATAAATAAAACAAAATTTTAAGTAAAATTAAGGAGGTGTTTTCAAGTACGCTTAAATGAAAGAAGAATAGATGGTTGTCTTAGGTTTCTTTTCTTTACATCACATTTAAAAACTATTCTAAATGTCCATTTTTACCAATGTTAGCTAGTATCATATATATGAAGAAATATGAGAAGATTTCAAATAGGCTAATAGTTGTGGTTATAATTGAAATAAGAAAAAAATCCTGTTGTTTCTGGTGGCTTTTTACTACCAAATCGATCCAAATATATTTGATTTTAAACTTCAGATAAATATCCTGTGTCATGCCTTATATCAGATACATGAAATACGCTTCAACACTCTTTGGATTTTTATATGACTATACTCTCCCTTGATGAAAACCTTGTTGGGTAAGTTATAATCTGGTCTAAAAAAATCTGTACATTTTCATCAGTGAATTTCAATCTATAACTGATTTTATTGAGATGCTAAATATTTTTCTGGATATGTGAAATTCTTCCTGTTAGATGGCCAAACTTAACAAAGTATTATGGTGTATTGTAGAGTCAGCTTGAATAAATGAAAAAAATTCCTTATAATCTAAAGTGTTAAGTATCTCACCAACATACTTTTTTTTAAATGCCCTTAGTTTTTAAATTCTTTCCTCACCAAGACTGGTTATGCCCATGCAATTGAACCTCTTTATGGCTTTTGAAATACCAAACATTAAAATTCTTTTATCTTGTCTGTTAGTTGGTATGGAAAAAAGTTTCTGATGTTGTATAGAGGGTAATTATTAATAAGGAAAACCCATTTTTCCTTTGAAGGGAAACAGAACTACCTGACAACTTGGTTATGGCAAAACTTTGATTAACCACATGAATATATTCTAGAAAAACATTTCTAATTATACTCTTAGCCATGCATTCCTTCTTGTTACATATTCAGAAAAATCTGCTTTTGTATTCATGTTTTGGAGTGAGTCTCCAGTGAGAACTATTTCGGAAAGGAGGGCAGCGAGGAGAAATCCTATATTGTTGATAAAGTGAAAGCTTATGACTTCAGTGATGAATGGTGGATACAAAATAGGGAATGCTCGATTTTTGTTATGTCTGGATAGCCTTTTCTCTCAGTTATTCTTATAACTTTCAGATACTGATTTTTATCTACGTTATTATTATAACTCTACTATCATTGCCAAGAGCTTAATTTGGAATTAAATGGGCCTTATGTGTAAGTAATTTATTTTCATTAGTTTGCCAAAAAGTGAGTCTCATGATGGTTTTAATACTCTAAGGCCAAATGTTTACATTTTTCTTTCATTGAGTCTAAAAGAATCCTTTTCAGTTTCCTTTATGTCTCACAAATTGTGAGAGCAGAAGACAGTATTGAAGTTGCCATCATGAGTGGCAGTTTTCCTTGAATAATAGAGAGGGGAGCTGTTGTAGTTGATTTTTGCTTTTCTCTTGTATTATTTCTTTAGTCAAAGACTCCCCATAGGAGAAAATCACCACAGGGCTTCTATAAAGACATCACCACTAATTAATATGGCAGGGTCTTCTCATCAGCTTTGCCTTCATATTTCAGGTGATGTGTGGGAAAGACTTTTATGTTCTATGATAAATTTCTCATTGTTTGCTTAAGCTGTAGCTACATTCTTGTATTCGATTAGTGTGTACAAAGAATAGAGATAAAATTGTCAACCATGAACTTTATATTCTTAGCTGATTTCCATTCTATGATTTCCTATGTTTGACAGTTCCATAAAAATCCCTGTAAGATTTTGTGATTAGCAATGTATAATTCTTTAAAATGAAATGGAGATTAGGTCTGATTTCCCTTTTTATGTTAAAGAAGAATTTTTAAAAAGATGAATGTATTGGAACTTTTAGAGAAATTAGACTTTCATAAAGCAGATTTATATCATTTTGTAAGTAAATAGTGAATTAAACCGTGAAGGAACCCTGTCCCTTCAATAGTTGACATAAAATGTGTCTGATAAGAATTTTTTGAGGGATGCAATCAATTTCCCATTTCTAATTCTACTTTTGAAATGAAGTTGTAGTCAGAAAACTGTTCCTCCAGAGCATACGTCATTGCTTTTGTGTGTACTTTTCATGGAGAAAGATTGAAACAGGCAAAAAGTGTTATGATATAAAGGTGACAAGGCCAAGTTTCTGTATATGATGACAACAAGCTATTTTTAAATAGCCTTGGAGTTGTGCAATATTGTTTAATTTATGAGGCTTCATAAGGGGTTAGGAGTGAGGATTTATCATAACAAGATTCAAAATGTGTGAGATGATAGGTATAAACAGACTTTTGGTTTGAGGGTCAGAGTTAGTTTAAGAATAATTTATTTGAATACCTACAAATGTCAGAGTGTGTATTAGCTTCTGGGGATTCAAAGATATGTCAGTGATTATACCCCAGATATAAAAGAGTGCTTTGGGGTAATATTATCATAATTTTGTATCCCAACTAGGGTGCATTGTGAAATTAAGAGATTTTCTAGCAAAATTAAGGTAAGGATCACAAAATAATTGTAGATAGATTGAATAGGGACATGGAAAAGTATTTTTTAATTAAGAAACAATTATAAAATTATAGCTACAGTAAATACTAAATATAGAAAATTATAGGAACTAACACATCAGATACTTAAGTACCTATGACCAGAATTTAGATTTGTTAACATTATTTGCATATTTCAAAAAAAAAAAATTTTTTTTAAACCCAAGAAATATAAGTTTAGGCATATCGAATTGTCAAACCTTGTTTTTTACAATAAATTTTGGGAGGCTGTGAAAAAATAGCAGTTACTCAGAAATTTGAAGCCCCCTTTGTCTCTTATCCATCAGTCCATCTCCCTGCCCTATCCTGTCCCAGAGATTTCATCATCTCATGTTTGGTGTAATTATTTCTAGACTGGGAAAAAAACAAAAACAAGCTAACAAAAAACCTTTACATATATATATATACATACATATATATGTGTATATATATATATATATATA
>NW_006788426.1:453585-459695 GCF_000442215.2 Lipotes vexillifer | reverse complement strand
TGTGGCCTCTCCCGTTGCAGAGCACAGGCTCCAGACGCGCAGGCTCAGCGGCCATGGCTCACGGGCCCAGCCGCTCCGCGGCATGTGGGATCCTCCTGGACCGGGGCACGAACCCGTGTCCCCTGCATCGGCAGGCGGACTCTCAACCACTGCGCCACCAGGGAAGCCCTGGTCTTCCTTTTAATTACCTTATAGATTAGATTATATGGTCATACCATAATTTATTTTCATATTGCTCTATTGAAGTTTTTACCTATTTCCTTATTTTTGCTTTTATAAATAGTGCTGCATTAGACGACATTGTATTTAGATCTAAGAGGTTTTGTTAGAGAGTAACTAAATCCAGATTACCAAATGATAGGGAATACAAATTATTAATTTTCCTAAACACTTCCAAATTTTCCACCCAAATTGTACAATTTATGTTCTTCACGATGTGCGATAGTCGTCATTTCAACACAATTTTAGGGACTTTAATATCCAGTTCTTTTTTTTGTTTTTTCACTTAGGTTCATTTGAAATATATTCTTTTCACTTCAGCTTTCATTTTATTAATCAATGACATTGAGCATCTTTTCAAATGTTTATTGTTGTCTTTTCTCTGAATTTCCTGTCTGTAGTTTCACATCTGTATTTACTCTTGGATTATTTGCTTTTTGTGGTTCATACTTAGAAGTCTCACTTTTTTTTTTCTGAGAACAAACCCTCTGCCTTCTGAATGTTGCAACAAGACTTGAATGTTTCAACCCTGAATTCTACTTATTCCAAAGATCTCAATTCCTTTATAGCCTGACTTTCATTTATTATGCTGAGTTCAATTTGTCCCAGAGACTGAAAGAAAGCATTATTTATGTTTCATTATGGTTTCTTCATTTAGAATGAGGAAAATATGCCTTAGACTGTGAAATGAAAGCCAGAGTCCAACAGTATTTTTAGTGGTAGTAATAAGAATTAGACTTGTGCAAATATGTGATATTCTCAGCCTTGCCTATATTACAATCTCCTATGGAGACTTTAGTCAGACTAAGGTATCAGTATTTTTAAAAGCTCACAATTGATATTAGGTTTGAAAACTATCATTGAAAACACTAAGATTTTTCTCCTTTCCAAGTATTTTTCTAGGCAGAGTAGGCATACGCAAAGCTCCAAGAGCACATGGGCTCTCATTTCTTCTTACAGGTGTATGTCCAGCACATAGAAGAGGAGTGTCTGCCACATAAAGCAGCCTTAACGATGTGTTGAATGGACTGATTATGCTTTTGCTATTAAATTTCAATCATTTTCTAATGCTCCCAATCAAAGGTTATACTTAGATCATGTTTAAATTTCCCAGAGTTTGGAATTCATCTTCTCTATGTGGTTTTTACTAGTTTTGACTTTCAAGTCTACGGTGGCAGTTCATCAGAACTCTCATGCCTTATCTTTGAAATAACTGTGTTGAATCAATTTGACGCACCAAGCCAAGAACGAAACAATGAAGAAATGCTGAGGCTAATTGTATGGTCACTTGGCTCCTAGTTGTAGCTCAATAAAAAATTGTTAATTTGATTTAATCCATAAATCAGAATGTAAGAATTAAAATTAATAAATAAAATCTTTTCATGCTTTTTTTTTTTTTCACCTTTTAAGGCCATCTCCCCAGGAATAGTGAATATGACATTAGAAGAGAGATTTGGTTTTATCAGAATCCCAGTTTTATAGGTGATAATTTTAAACAAAATTCTGCGAGAAGGCATTATTAAAGAGACTTGAAAGTTGCAATTTCAAACTTTGGCTACCACTTTTTTAAAGTATCAGCCTATCACAAGGCTTTAGAAACTCTTCTACTTTAAACATTTAAACTCAATTTTCTTTTACCTGTTAGCTCAGTTTTCCTTTAATAGTGTAATTTATTTAGCCCTTGTAGACTTCACCATTATGGCAGAATGAGTGTATGGAGCATCTTACTTCACAACCTTTATGTCTCTTGATCTTAGTTATTATGTCAGTTGTTTAAATCAGAGACTGTATTTGAAAATGTTTTAAAATGTAAAGTACTTCATGCTAGTATTTTATTTTTATGCTTTTTCATTTTTCTCATTTTCTCAGCACTTAGCCTTCTTATATATTGTTTATCGTTGAATAGTTTCATTACTCACATTTTTATTTTGTAGTTTAGTATATTTAAATATTCTTCCAGCATTATTAAACTAGAATCATTTTATCATATCTTAAATCTTGCTTTATTTTGATAGAAATTTATTAAAATTTAATATAATGATGATTTTATTAAAAACTAATAGATAGGGCTTCCCTGGTGGCACAGTGGTTGAGAGTCCGCCTGCCGATGCAGGGGACATGGGTTTGTGCCCCGGTCCGGGAGGATCCCACATGCCGCAGAGCGGCTGGGCCCGTGAGCCATGGCTGCTGAGCCTGTGCGTCCGGAGCCAGTGCTCCGCAATCGGAGAGGCCGCGGCAGTGAGAGACTTGTGAACCACAAAAAAAGTAAAAAAAATAAAAATTAATGGATAAGGTAGTTTTGCCTTATGACATTTCTATATTTAGGAATCAGATAGAATTATGTATTATTAAGGCTAACTTCTTCTGGAGTTTCACACCAGCAAAGAAACCTGATTAATTTCCCTCCCCAAGGTTCTCTTACTCCCTTGCTTTTCTTGCCTATTACAGCTTGTTTTTTGTAACGCCTTATTCCTTCTGCTCATCCTCTCTGCTTAGCCCCACCAGAAGATTCTGTAATAGAATGGCCCTAATTACACTTAGAACACTTGGTTAATACTTAGTTCCAAAATGGACTTTTGGTACAAATTCAAAGTTGAATTGTTTTCCAAGATCTATCTCCTTTATGATACCTTGATACCTGGCCTCATTTGTCTTTGACAAATGATGTGTTTCTCTCTTGCATAATCTAAGAATACTCAGTGTCGTGATTGATCCAGCAAGTTATTACAACTTTTGACATATGGTTTTATGCGTTTTTTTTTTTCCCTAAAATCAAGACATTTTAGGACTTTTGCTAGTTAGAATTTCAGGGGAGCAAAAGAATAGTTTGCAAAAGTGATTCTTAGATGAAAATGAGTCTTCAAACATTGCGTTTTGATAGGGCAGACCTGAAATTGAAAGCTTGGTGATGAATGAACATATTACTCCCCCAACCATTAAAAATTCCATATAACATTACATGAATTAATTTTGAGCAGAAGTCTGCCACAGATGTTTTTAAAACACTGAGGCAGTTAATTCTGTGAATCTAGTGTTACTGTGATACGATATTAACAAACAATTTCTCGTTTGGGCATCTTGAGTCTGAGGTACCTAAGGTGTCTATGACTGTGCCCAACAGGCAATTGGATAAATGACCATGGACATGAAGGAAAGTTAAGGTGGTGTCATTAGTATTTACTAATAAATTTTAAAATCACGATCCTTGCTGAGATTATTCCGTTCAGAGTAGAGATGGAGCAGATGATCCAGGATGAGTTCTGTGGCTTCCAGCAATTAGAACAAGGGTGAACAAGAGAGAGTCAGAGGAGGAGAGGCCAGTGACAGTTTAATACAGACACTGTTTGAATAGAACTTGTACATGCTCAAAATATATTGTTTTGTGGACTAAGGTGTTTTTCTTTTCTGGGTGGGAATAATTGACATTCAATGTTGTATTAGTTTTAGGTATACTACATGGTGATTTGATACATGTATATATTGCAAAATGAATACCACAGTAGGTTTAGTTAACATCCATCGCCACAGACGCACAAATTTCTGTTTTTTTTTTCTTGTGACAACAACATTTAAGGTCTGTTCTCTTAGCAACTTTCAAATTTGCAATACAGTGTTGTTAACTATAGTCACCGTGCTATACGTTACATCCCCACGACTAATTTATCTTATAACTGGACGTTTTTACCTTTTGACCACCTTTATCCCTTCAACCATTTTGCCCATCCCCCCAACCCCTGCCTCTGGCAAACACCAATCTGTTTTCTTTAATCTATGAGCTCAGTTTTTTCCTTTTTTTTTTAAATATTCCACCTGTAAGTGAGATCATACAATATTGGCCCTTCTCTGTCTGATTTATTTCACTTAGCGTAATGCCTTCAGGGTCTATCTGTGTTGTTGCAATTGGCAGGCTTTACTTTTTTATGGTTGAATAATATTCCATTGTATATATGTCTCACATTTTCTTTATCCATTCATCCATTGATGAACATTTGGGTTGTTTCTATGTCTTGGCTATTGTAAATAATGTTGCAGTGAACAGTGATCATGGGTGTGCAGGTATCTTTTCAAGATAGTGATTTAGTTTTCTTTGGATAAATACCCAGAAATGGAATTACTGAATCTTATGGTAGTTCTATTTTTAATTCTTTGAAGAGCCTCAAAAATGTTTTCCATAGTGGCTGCACCACTTTACATTCCCACCAATAGTGGAAAAGTGTTCCTTTTTCGTCACTTCCTTGCCAACACTTGCTATTTCTTGTCTTGTTGACGGTAGCCATTCTAACAGGTGTGAGGTGATAGCTCATTGTGGTTTTGATTTGCATTTCCCTGAGGATTAGTGATGTTGAGCACCTGTTCCTATACCTATTGGTCATCTGTATATCTTCCCTGGAAAAATGTCTGTTCAAATCCTCTGTCCATTTTTTAAACAGATTGTTGGTTTTTTTCTGTTAAGTTGTATGAGTTCTTTATATATTTTGTATATTAACCCCTTACCAGACACATGAGCTGCAAGTATTATCTTCCATTCAGTAGGTGGCCTTTTTATTTTGTTTGATGGTTTCCTTTGCTGTGCAGAAGCTTTTTGGTTTGATATAGTCCCACTTGTTTATATTTGCTTTTGTTGCCTTTTATAGATTGTTTTTTAAACTAAATATTTGGCATATTCTTTGCATGGTTCCAAGCACATTTCTGAATGTCTTTGAGGAAGATAGTTTTATATAGTGCCAGAATGTGTGCAGTAAGAGATCACATTAGCAGTGGATCATTAAAGTTGGAATATGGTGTCCATCCTTCCCCCTTCCCCACTGCTTCTTCAGGACTTAAATTATTTGAGGTCACTAAATTCTTACTCAGGTTGAAAGAGTTTGCCAGAAATTTCTCATTAACAAGGATGCCCTTTGGCCTTCCTTCCTCTCACAATTTGCTGTCTTTCTCTTGAAATAAGTCCATTATTAAAGTCATTTTATTTTTAAAAAGTTATCGACATGAAAATTTTAGGATTCACGAGGAGTCTTATTAGATGTTTATTGTCACTGATGTCACTGAGAGCACAGGGTAGCAGATGAAAACCCAGTTTATAAATTCTGCAAGGAGATTCAAGACAATTAAATGGGGACTGGCATAGACGTACCATGGTTTTTACTATCCGAAAGTAGATTGTTCCTGTGAAACCTTTTGCAAGCCGAAATGGCTTAAAGCAAATAAGCTATTACCTGAGGTCACATCTTGCTAACTGGATGTACCAGATAAATCAAGATAAAGTGCAAATGCTCACAGAAACAGTTTAAAGCTATGGCAGCTTGATGCTGAGTATAGCTCCTGGGGAAGGAGCTTGGTGGGGCCACTCACTGGGGTACACACTGCCTCTGTAGATGGCTCCCTGCAAAAACAAATGCTGAACCTATTTTCACTTTTCACCTTTTTCGTAAAAGTGAAAATCCTCTTTGCATGTTTGTTGTTGTTAATGAAAATAGGTACTAATTTAGGTCTTTTGTAAAAGCAAGGTGGCATAAAGTGAGCTTTTGAAAAGCCTGTAGCTAAATGCGATTGAGGCATGCAGAATCCTGTCATACTCCATATTTTTTGGCATGTCTGCTCTTTGTTTTCCCCAGAATCTAAACTATAAAATGAAAGAAGACATTTATTAGATGTCTACTATATCCCATATACAGTGCTAAGTACTTCCACTTTGTAGTCTTATTTTGACCTGACACCAGTTTCGAGAGGAAAATGTATTCAACCCGTTTTATAGAGGTCAAGATATTGAAGTTTTGGTTATTGGTATTTAGAGAGGAACATGAAGAAAAGATACTCATCAAAAGTTATATGCAGGGCTTCCCTGGTGGCGCAGTGGTTGAGAGTCCGCCAGCCGAGGCAGGGGACATGGGTTC
>NW_006788426.1:445022-453522 GCF_000442215.2 Lipotes vexillifer | reverse complement strand
AAAAAAAAAAAAAAAAAAAAAAAAAAAAAAAAAAGTTATATGCAGAGTAGAATTCCATAGTCCGTTTTTTTTAAGCTTACAATATCTGTAAGCATGTTTAAAGGAGATGGAAACGAAGTCATGTATTTGAAACCTAATGCTCTGTTTTTAGTTGTCCATTTAAAGTATTTTTCGTCTCTAAGTGTTTTATTCCTATGTTGTCTTGATGATGATCTTAATTTTTTTCCCCCTCTCTTTTGGTTTCAGAGGAAGAACTTGTCTCTTTTTCTCAGCATTAGTTTGTTAACTTTCTGGGGAACTTCCCTTTTGGGTGCCCGTTTATACTGGATGGGAAACAAACCACCAAGCTTTTCCAACTCTGACAACCCAGCTGCTGATTCGGATAGCCTCCTGGCTCGCACACTCACCTTCTTCTACCTGCCAACCAAGAACCTTTGGCTGTTGCTCTGCCCAGATACCCTCAGTTTTGATTGGTCAATGGATGCCGTGCCTCTGCTCAAAACAATTTGTGATTGGAGAAACCTACACACTGTGGCCTTCTATACTGGACTCCTCCTCCTTGCCTACTATGGTTTGAAGAGCCCAAGCGTAGAAAGAGAATGCAACGGGAAATTTGTAACAAATGGCAAGCAGAATGCAAATGGACATAGCTGCCATTCAGAGGTGGAGTACCGGAACTCAGAGATTAAGCCCAGCTTTCCATCCAAAGTAGAAAATGGCATTAAAAATAATGTGTCACAGAGAACACGGCTTCCTTCTACAGAGAACATTGTTGTTTTGTCTTTATCTTTGTTAATAATACCCTTCGTTCCTGCCACGAACCTGTTTTTCTATGTTGGCTTTGTAATTGCAGAGCGAGTACTGTATATTCCTAGTATGGGCTTCTGCCTCCTCATTACAGTGGGTGCGAGAGCCCTTTATGTCAAAGTCCAAAAGCGGTTTCTCAAGAGCTTGATTTTTTATGCTACAGCTACATTAATTGTTTTCTATGGACTCAAGACGGCGATCAGGAACGGAGACTGGCAGAATGAGGAAATGCTGTATAGGTCAGGGATAAAAGTAAACCCAGCTAAAGGTAATATTTTATTTTATGCTTTTGCCTGGATGATTTACTTTTTCTGCCTTTTTATATCTTTGCTTCTTGCCTTAAAACACACAGTATTAAGGAAGAAGAGGTTCTTTTACTCAATACTTATAATTTTTGGTTTTTTTTAAGCGAGGGAGCAGTACCATTATTTTAGAAACATCCAGCATTCCATATTTGGAATAGAGAAGTGTTTTCCTATGTTTCTGACTATACTTGTCCAGAGGAATTAGAGCTCCTATTGTGTAAAAATACTGACTATCGTAAGAATTTAGAAAAAGGCTTGGTTTCCACATTCTAAAATACTGGCACTGACATCATCTCTTTTCATCATGCAATGAAAGTCAGGTTATCCCACATAAGTATAGTTTAGCTCTTCTGTTTTCCAGGCACTGCCTGAGGAAATACCACGAGGCTTACACTGATACCTTTAAAAGATTTGGAGGTAAGGCCACCTCTGAACCTTGACATGGTGTCTATAGGTATCAGTGTGTGTGCGTGCAAGTGGGAGTCACCCTTAGCTTTGCAGAGACTAAATAATCTGGGTATTGCCAAGCAGTTCGCATATTCTTATTTGAAAGTCCTTAAGTCACTTAAGGAAATAAACTTTTCACTATACAAGGAGAAGATGGAGCATATTTTTCATTACTGCTTTTGATTTAAAAAATTATTTTAGTAAATCTCAGAATCTATTGCTTGAGTAGAAAGTAGCCTTTAAAGCATAAATGAATAGTCAAAAGCTGTTAATTCAGTGATCTCTCTGGTTTAGGCAGTGAATGATGAGAGAAGCTAGAGGGCAGTTGAATGAAAATAAGTGTACATTTTAAGTGTAGAAATATATCATAGTATATAGTGCCAAAGAGTCTTGTTCTTCATAAGGCACTTTTTAGTGTTTTATCCTTCAAATTTCATAAGGCACTTTTTAGTGTTTTATCCTTCAAATTATGGTTGCTTGCATAGCATTTGAACTGGGCTTTTTCCACTTTTGCCAACACATTTTTGTACCAGTTATTCAAATACTGAATGTGTGAAACTGTTCCTAATGAATGGAATGGCTTGCTGATATGTATCAGGATATATATATCCAAAGATCTAGATGCCCCAGAAACAACTCTGACATCCCTATCGATTACCAATTAAGTCAAGAGTTCAGTGAACCACTGCTCATTTCTTTCAGCCAAGGGACTAATTGTTGGTACTTATAATGCTTAATAGATAGCAGAGATTTTAATGGGAGTAGAAACATTAAAATTGAGCTAATACAGAGCATAGAATTTCTCAATTCTCTTGGAAAAATCTTTACCATGTGGCTTTTTAGGTAGTGAGTGCTGCACAGTTTATTGAATGCCTGAACCCCAATCTTGCTGTAAAAATTGTTGCAATCAGTTCTCACAATGCTTTTCAGCTAGTTTTTCTTCACTGGTACATGTAAATATATAAAACAAAGCTATGTTGCTAGTTTATTTTCCTGCTGTTTGAAAGAGATACACAGTAAGGAATTAAAAGAAAACCCCAGCATATTAATTTCATCACAGGGTTGTTCTAAGGATTTGTTAAATGTATTTGGTTAAGTTTCAGGTTAAGCTACTGTAACAAAGAGCCAAGATAACAGTGGCTTAAATAAGATAGAAACTTTATTCTTTCATGTAACAATCTAAGCCTGTGCAGTCCGGCGCTGATAAGATGGCGCCATGGGTTTTCTGGATCCGTGCTCCTTTGCTTTTGTTCCCTTGCCATCTCAGTAGTGTCACCCTGTCCAAGTGGTCCAAGATGCCTCAGCATCACATCAGCACTTCGGCTAACAGGAAGAGGGAGAGAAAGGGCAAATGGTGGGTGTTCCCATTCTCTTTAAGAGCATATCACAGAAATTGCCACACCATGCTTGCTCCCAGACTATTGGCCACACCTAGCTACAGGGAAGGCTGAGAAATGTTATCTTTATCTTGGGAAGCTAAGCACCCAGCCAAATTTTATTACTCTTGAAGAAGGGGAGGGCAGATACTGAGATGCCAGTGTGATTAGCAGTCTCTGTCCCAGAATAAGCAAAAGCATTTCGTAAACTCCTAGATATTTTCCAGCATTAGCTACTGTACTGCTGACACTATGATTCCGATTTTGCTGAAGTTATTTTGGTGACATGGTTAAGATGACTGATCATTTCTTCATTCATCCATTCACTCAGTAAAACAATTATTAAGCATGTCTTTGGTTTCTGATATATTTCCATGTCTCCTTCTTAGTACTTAAGAAGTGCTATAGTATTTAGGTACTCCAAATTTTATTAGTTAAATGAGTACACAGCTGACCAATAGTATAAATCTTTTGAGACATCAGAAATTGAATTCCTGAATAATGCCCCCTCCCCAACCTGCGCCCCAGCCACCTGCTTTACTTACAGCATTTGCCATCTCAGTTGGTGGCAACTCCATTTTCTCAAAAGCTCTGACCAATACTTAGGAGTCTTCCATACCTCCTCTTTTTCTTTTGCACCCTACCTCCATTTCATCAGCAAATCCTCTCTCTTCAAAAGTACATGCAGAACTTGACCACATTTTACCACCTCCACTGCTAACATCATGGCCAAAGCCACCATCATCTTTCATCAGATTATTACTAAAAACCTCTAAAGTAATCTCCTTGCTTCTATTTTCTTGCCTTTTAGCATGCTTTTGTGAAAGTCATGACATGATGTATCAGGTAGTAGGAACTTAGGTAAATAGGCTTAATGTGAGTTTTAATGTTAATCTGGCTCTGAGTTGGGCGTGGGTTTAATGTTTGCTGTAGCTATAGGTGCCAGAGGCATTGTATTTCCCTGGTGTCCTTGTTCTTGTCTCCCCTGTTGTCTTTGGGCTTCCCCAGGAACTCAGAGTCTGTATTTTGCATCTCTTTCCTCTGTAAATTCACCATTTTTATCATGGAGCCCTGTAAGTGTGTTGGTTAAATGTAGGAGAAGGGAAGTGTCCTCTTATTTGGTGATTAAATCCTGATGCCTCTGGGCTGTAACCTTTATGAGAGTTTCTTAGCTTTCCCTGTGTCTCCTAGTTGGGACAGGAAGGCCAGAGGGGATGGGAGTGATAGGGATGACTGTCCGCCCCCCCCCACACACACCCGCAGCTCTGGGTAAGGCCACTCCCCTGGAGAGTAGACCTTTGTTATGGAGGGGGATCAGGGCTTATTTCATAAAATTTATATTTCTCCTCCTCTTGTAGAGCCAGGAAGGCCTGTTTCTTGGCTCTTCAATGGGAGAACGGGGGTCCCTGGAGGTAAAACCCACAAAAGAGTAGAGGCCCCTAAGACCATGGCCTCCAGGAGTTTCTCCCTCTTACTGAAGCTCTTCCACAAGTCAGCTTCCAGCAACTCCTCTCAAAATCGCCAGTTACTTGTTTCTGTCAGTTTCTGCTCCAGGTAATCTCATCTCTGCATGACTGGGTTTTCCAGTCTCTCCAGATTTCCTGATGATGGTTTGCCCAGTGACCTCAATTCACTGGCGGTTCCAAGAAAAGCCGTTGGTTTTGCAGTTCCTTTAGCATTTTTTTATAATTTTTATTTTATTTATTTATTTTTTGGCTGTGCTGGGTCTTTGTTGCTGCACGCGGGGTTTCTCTAGTTGCGGCGAGTGGGGGCTACTCTTTGTTGTGGTGCATGGGCTTCTCATTGCGGTGGCTTCTCTTGTTGCGGAGCGCGGGCTCTAGGCGCGCAGGCTTCAGTAGTTGTGGCACACGGGCTCTAGAGCACAGGCTCAGTAGTTGTGGCGCACAGGCTTAGTTGCTCCACAGCATGTGTAATGTTCCCGGACCGGGGATCGAACCCGTGTCCCCTGCACTGGCGGGCGGATTCTTAACTACTGCGCCACCAGGGAAGTCCCCAAGAAAAGCCATCGTTTTTGCAGTTCCTTTAGTGTATTCTTGTTGTAAGAATGGGAGTGATGAGTTCCAAGCTTTTTACATGTCTGAGCTGAACTCCTGCTTCCATTTTTCCATCCTTAGCAACTGCCTGTCATCAGCAGCCCTAATGATTCCTTTGAAACGTAAGCCAGCGTATGGTGTTCACTGCCCCCAGTCCTCTACTGGCACCCATTTCTCCCAAAGTCAAAGCACACAATCAGAGACTTGACACTGTACATCTCCCAGCCTTGCCTTCACTTGCTTCACTCCAGCCCTACTGGCCCCCTTTGATGTGCCTTCTCTCTCCCAGATAAGCCTGTGCCTCAGGGCTTTGGCACTTGTCACTGCTTCTTCTTGGAATGTGTTTCCCAGGACAGTCTCACCTCTATCTCCCTCACCTCTCTAGGTCTCCAGTCCAGTGTTGCATTATCAGTAAGGTGCTTTATGTAGAACTGTCAACCTTTTGAAAAATTGCAACTACCCCTCTGCTTCTGCCTTGTCTAGCATTCCCTATCCTCTTTCCTGTTTTTCCCATAACACTCAGGACCATTTGATATACTATATTTTCCATGTTTCTGTGTTTATTGTTTGAATGCATTGTCAGTGTCCATTAAAAAGCACGACACAAGGAGGCAGGAAGTTTCGCAGTTTTTTAATGCTATATATCTAGCGACTAGGACAGTGCCTGGTAGAGAGAGGGCATTCAGTAACGAATACACTGACGAATAAACTTTAGTCATAATCCTTCTCCTGAAAGGGTTTAGAGAACCTGTTTAGAGATAAAATGTACATTCATTAAAGGAAGTGAAAGTGTAAAATATGCTGTTGATATACCAGGTACTGAGGCATGCTCCATAATAAGAGGGATAGAATTGGGAGTGGAGTTAGTTTTGGACTCCACGAGTGCCTTGTGTGACATACACTTCCATTTTGATACAAGGCAAAACTTTTAAAATCCAGGTTCCTGACTTTTTCTCTTTATAACATGCTAATAAATATAGTTCTGGCTACAGTGACTCCTTTAGCAGTTATGAGACTGGTCGTAATCTTCCTTAAGGTAGATTTTTCTAAGTCTGTGCTGTTATTTGAGCCTAGCCAAAGATTAGAAACCCTTTAAAGCCAGTCTTATGTAAGGTTGTCTGAGATTACAGTTATTTCATTGAGTTAGTTTTTCTTTCCCTCCTTTGAAAGCCTTTGCAAATTTTGGAGTACTTCAGTCTTCCGTGTACTTAACCAGAATATGATTTTAAGCCTCATGAAGCATTATACATGAAAGCTGCTGCCTTCATAATTGGTCCTGCAGACAGCTGCCAGTCATTAACTGATTGGATGCAAATGATGATGGGTAGAGCCTGTCACAGTGACTGTGTTGCTAATTTATGGTTTAAATCTGGATAGTGGAGAAATGATAGCTGATTTGGACTATGTAAACTACAAGTCCTATCTCATTATGTGGTTGATAATGTCAGGAAAATACTAGACATAGTTGATTACCATAGTTTGCTGATTTCACAATAACTCTTTGCATTTTTGTGCTTAGGAAAAAGGAAATTTTCTTTGATGACTGCTTTAATGAGCAAGCCACATAACATTTAAAAGGTTTTTTTTTTTTTTTGAAGCGTGTGTTTAAAGCACCGTTTTTTATAAACTGTATTGATTAACATTTGCTTGAAACAAGCATTTCTTAATTCATTACAAGGTGGTTCAATGCATGATCACTTTCCTTCTTGGCCTCTGGCCTTATCTAAATCCCCGTGTGTCTTTGGCTCTTACAGAATTTGGCACCGCTGATTTCTGCTCTCTGGCTTTCAAGGCCACTCCACAATTTTGTCTGTCTCTCATTTTCCACAGCTGTCTCTTGTATGGTTTTGTCTCCTCCCCAAACTGATTCATTCTGCAAGGTTCTGTCCAAAGACTGCCTTCATTTTCCTTTCTCTATAGAATCTAGACCACTACCTGGGATATAGTGCGGGGTCAATAAATGTGTCATTGAATTTCTAAGTTAACCTTCCCCATGACTTGCTATCTTTGTGGGACTTCTCCACCTGGGTGATTTGTCCACATCTCAACCTCTTCACCAGTCTTCCCTAAAACCACCTACTCACTGACTTCCTTAGTGATTAAGGTCATAAGCAGAGACTAACAAAGTTATTATAGATAAACAGATCAGTGGGCACATATACATAAAAGAGAATGATAACATATAGGCAGCATAGCTGGTATGCTAAAAGGCATGTACATTTTTTTCAAGTTATACACTAAAAATCAAATCAGCTCTTTAGAATGGTTGGTTTATTAACTCTATCAATTTGCTTTAGAGAACATGACTATGCTTTTTAATTGTTTGGAAACAATTTCTTAAAATAATTAGGAACAATGAAGCAGCGTTCATCCAAGGGAAATTTAACAAGAAAACATTTATTTTAATTCCTTTTTCTAATGTAAATATGTGAAATGATAGATATAAAAGATGTGCATATAATGACGCACGTATTTGAAACTCTAAGGGTGATTACTCACACATCCTATATTCGACGCCTCCTTATGCAAATGACAAATATTGCCCATTTAGATATAGAAAAACAGAAACTAAATAGTTTTTTCAGCCATGCAACATTTGACAGTTTTTCTTTTTTCCTGGATTTCTGTGAAATTGACACTTCAATTTCAACTTGACATGGTTGCAGATTTCAAGCAACAAGTATGTGGAAGGAGTATCATTTTATGAAGAAAACAATTCATAATTTAAGTGAAATCTAAACCTCTTAAGTCATGTGAAACTTGACTAATTCCTTGTGGATTTTATGGTCTAAGTTTTTGATTACCTCTAATTGACTGTCTTCTTTAACTATGGTAAATTGCAATTAACCAGCTAGCTTTGAGATTGTGTAATAAATCTTATATTTCTTAGCTAATTTGTCATATTACTTCTGAAGATGAAAAATTTTCAAAAGAGGTACAGGTTTTTATGAAAAATAACATGAAGCAGTTAAGTCAGGAAGGAAAACCAGGGAAACCAATCTTATCAGGTTGGCTGGCCTGAGTTAAAAAGCTATAAAATACAGATTTTCATTTTTAACAGATATGGTAGGAGATAGCTAGGAAAAAGCCTCCTAAAAGGCTGATTGAGAGAAAAACAGTGCGAAGTGGAATCAGGTTTCCAGAGGGTAAAGAAATTCAGTGTTTCTTCTCAATTCGTCTCTTCTGAGTAGAAAAAAGAAATATAAAATAATGGGACTGACAAGAGTAAAATGAAAATGTCTCATTGGCTCAACCAAAGGATTTAAACAAGTAAATCTGCTAAATTGTTAAGGCCCCTTTTAAACATTTGATTCTTGAGGAAGTGAATTACGGTTGTTTCTCAGTTGAGATAGAGTAAGTCACAGTAGTTCAAAAGCATGTGGTTTCCTTGCCTCTAAGAATGGAGTAACACATAAATCTTTTCTTTGGTTCCAGCTCTAATGGCTGCAAGTACAGTTGTGTAGGGGAGGAGGAAACAAAAAAAATAAAACAGGATTCGTGGAAATGGTCC
>NW_006788426.1:442296-444833 GCF_000442215.2 Lipotes vexillifer | reverse complement strand
AGGGAAGAAGAAAACAAAAAAAATAAAACAGACTCAGTGAAAATGGTCCTACGGTGTATTACCGGTGAAGTAGGTGACGTGCTGCTGTTTCTTTGGGATTATCCATAACGGAACTTTTAGAATCTTTATGGGTTTTTGAAAACCCTCAAACTTAAAATTAGTGTTCCCTTAGATTGAATATATTTACCAGTGGTTATATTTCAAAGGAACTGAAACTCACATATAATTAAAATAAGTGTAAAGTTACTTTATTCTGATTTCCGTATTAGTTTTGTATTTGATTCTTAAAATGCTCTAACATTTCTTTGCCTTTCTTTTTTTTTTTTTTTTTTTTTTTTTTTTTTTGTGGACGCGGGCCTCTCACTGCTGTGGCCTCTCGCGTTGCGCCGTTGTGGAGCACAGGCTCCAGACGCGCAGGCTCAGCAGCCATGGCTCATGGGCCCAGCTGCTCCACGGCATATGGGATCTTCCCAGACCGGGTCACGAACCCGTGTCCCCTGCATCGGCAGGCAGGCAGGCAGACTCTCAACCACTGCGCCCCCAGGGAAGCCCTCTTTGCCTTTTTTTTTTTTTTTTTATTAAACGTATATGAAATATTTCATTCATTGAGAAATATATACACATACCTCATATTTGAACCACTTAAAGGATACTACTAAAACATGCATTTTGCAAATTAAGAGAAAGCTATTACCAGAACCTCCCCCATACCTCTTCTTATTTCACAGTTTTGTTTCTTTCATTTGTATTCTCTTATTTTATGCTAGAACCCCCACTACAATCTCAAACAAGAGTGATGACAGCAGGATTTTTGTCTTATTCTTGTTGAAGAAAGAATGTTTTAAATATTTCACCATTAATTATGTATATTTTATAGGTTTTTCAGTAGACGGCTTTTATCAGTAGAGTTTTCCTCTTATTTCTAATCTAAAATTTCTTTTTAGGAATTAATGTTGATAATGATATTCTCCACTCAATCTATTTATGTTAATGATTTATATTAATAGACTTTCTAATGTTGAACTTACTTTGCATTCCTGGAATAAGCCCAAAAATTACTTATAATGTTTTATCAAATTTATATTCTTCTAAATTTGTTTTTCACCCATGTGCCTGAGTGAGACTGGCACTTCCCTTCAGGGGGTTTGAGTTAGTTTGGCTTCTCCAACCTGACCTCCCTTTTGAAGCCGACTAAACCCCAAGCCCTTTTCCTCTTAGTTTCACAGATGTACGCAAGGAGAATACCATCTTCAGAACTGTTTAACCTTCTGGATTCCTGCTTTCAAGCAGTTTCTAAGCTTAGGAATTGCCCTTACTTTCCCATCAATTAATACATTCATTAACAAATATTTTGTAATTTCTGTCTAGCACGTGTTCTGTACTAGGAGGCAATCTCTGAACATCGAGTTTCACTGTACTGTCAGAAAGAGAAACACCTAAGAAATATCCTTCAGTCTAGCATCTATTAAGGAATGGGTTAGCTATGTTAGAAGTTAGAGTTTGAGAGAATAGAGTTGTTGTTTATGACATAGAAGATAGTTTTGAAATTTTAAATTCTCCTTCCACAAGAGAACCAAGTTGCCTAAGTAAGCTAAAAAGTGTATTAGAGCACTGTCTTAAGCAAAATCCAATTACAGGTATTTGACCCTTATAAAACACAGAAGGGTAATGTATATTTGTTTTCTGCTGTAATATAAACTTGCAGATAATGTCACAGATATAGCAGATTTTCAAGGAGACAAACACACATGTTTTTTAGTTTTACCCTTATTACAGGTGCACACCTATTACTGGTGATGGTGGAAGTAAAAGAAAATTCCAGTTAAGTCTCAAGGGATTATGGAAAAATCTGAGATGTTCCAAGTCGTATAATTATTGAAAAAGACTTAGATGTAGAAGACTGTTTATATATAACTCTATGGGAGAAACATAGTGTGAGCCCTATTTTTAATGCATATGGGTGTTAAATTAGAAATCTCTCCTCCGTTTAGTTTTCGTTTTTAGTTTAGTGTTAAATTTATTTCTAATTTAAAAATAGGAATATTACCATCCAGGGGGATCTAGTGGAAACATATATGTGCTTACTAAAATATAAGGACCAAACACTAAAAGATATGATTTAAAAATGATAATATTACTTACCAAGTAAGACACTACAATCCAACTTGCTTAAATAGTAGAGAGAAACAAGCACAAACAAACAAACAAAAAACCTTGCTCGAGGGCTGGACTATGTTAGGGGCTTTGTTGTGTCTTGTATTTAGGAGTCTAAATCCCAATGATGTTAGCTGCTCTGAACATTTATTCAGTCACCTTAAACAGCATAATTCAGTTTCTCTATGTAAAACACCATGGGGTATTATATTAAAACATTAACATCTTTTTGGGGAGTAGTGTAGGCATACATTTTAATTGGGAGAACTTTCTCTCTAGGAATTGGAAGTTTAGAAAGAAGGAACTGGATTAGATATGCAGTACAATAGCTGAGAGTCAAATTTTGACAAGAACAGATAACTGAGGTGTCAACGAACTTTTTT
>NW_006788426.1:420182-442286 GCF_000442215.2 Lipotes vexillifer | reverse complement strand
TTTCCCTGGATGGCAGAGGAAACTTATAGTCTTGTAATGTTTGGGGCTCTGCATATTACAACTGGGAGTTTGTATAATAAAGAAATGCGATAAACTTTCTTTCTTCTCTTCCTCTCTTTTCTTTTCTCGGGAAAAGAGAGTAAATTTCTCAAATTATGTATCACGAGACTACCAGGAAGGAGCAGGAGGTCTGAGATATGTTGAGATAATATCTGGTTTTACTTTATCAGTTGGCTTCTTCTTTTTTTTTTTTTTTTTTCTCACTGTTGTGGCCTCTCCCGTCGCGGAGCACAGGCTCCGGACGCGCAGGCTCAGCGGCGATGGCTCATGGGCCCAGCCGCTCCGCGGCACGTGGGATCCTCCTAGACCGGGGCACGAACCCGTGTCCCCTGCATCGGCAGGCGGACTCTCAACCACTGTGCCACCAGGAAAGCCCGAAGTCAGTGTTATTAATGAGAATGTGTCAATGTGCAATGTTAAAATTGAGCCGATTTGCAACAATAACTAGGAGAGACTTTAGGGGAGACTGGGGCATCACAAACGAGCATTGGCAGTTGAAGTGTATCTGGACAGATGTAAACTGGTCGAAGAACAGCAATCCAGGCAGAGGAAGGAAAACAATGATCTGAGCGAAGGCCTAGAAGCTCGGAAGTCCGGTTGACATTAGGATGCATATAGAGGGAAGCCTTCCAGGGAAGCCCGGCTTATTCTTTTTGAGTTTTACAAATAAGCTTTGGTGGTTTGCAAAACTGGTATAGAATACCTCATTTCTCTACTTAGTCTGTTTTCATATTATCTGAATATTTCCTAAGGACAGCTTCAAGTCGTGTTCACTCTAGTGGTTGAAACTGAATGCTGTTGTCCATATTCATGTGAGTGTTGAAAACAATTTTCAAGTAGAGATAAGGTTCTGGGTTTACATAAACAAAGCATGAGCATATTAATTAATGATATTGTCCAAATCCATGTGTTGTGTGTTTTTCTTATCTCCAATCACTATTTGAAATTACTTTTGCTCTTGCAGTTCTATTATTAGGAAGCAGTGGCACAAGATTTAAAAAATCTCTTTTGCTTTTCCAGTTTAGTTCAATGATTTTTGAGAAAGTGGTACTTTGATCAGAGACCTGCCTTGCTTTGATCATGGCTGTTGGTTCCCAGCTCATGTCTAAATTGAGCCTAGAGTAGATATTTACTTTTGAGGTTTTTAAGTTAAAAGTTTAGACTTAAAGAAGTATATCCTAACCCCGATCCTGATGATCTCATAGGGAAATACAGCTTCTCTGTGAGTTTTAATCAACCTAAAATGGAAATCCTCTGACAATCAACACCACTTAGGACTCATGGATGGAATATAGGGGTTTATGCCTCTAAAACCACATATCTAGTCATAATTTCTAGTTGGTAATATTTATAAAACACTAATATGTATCCAGTAAATGTGTTTGGTGTAAAAGAGCCTTTAATGGCCTCTGAAAATTCCCTGTTGGGATCCAGTCCAGTTAAGATTAGAGCTTCAGGAAAGTGGGCCAGCCCTTCTCTTTCTCCTAGTGCTCAACTGACGTGAGAATGTCATTTTAGTGCATTCACACTTCTGGTTCTTCCTATTCATTTTACCTCTCTATGTACTAGCTTCCTTCCGCTGTTTGGAAGTAGACTTTCTGAGCTGTACGTTTAAGGCTGTTAAGTGAATAACATCATCCTTTGTTTCAATATTGTTTCTCAAGTGATGCAAAAATGCCTCATACAAGTACTGGCTGCACAGCCTTTGAAGAACCCATATCTGTTTGTCCTGTAGCAGCAAAAAAGGCAAAGAAAATCAACCTCCCTCTTTTTTTCTGTTGTTCGTAGTTAGCTGAAAGTACAGAAGAAAATACATTAAAATAATAGCTGCCCAAGATTTCTGCATATAGAAAGGTAATTAATATTTTTAGAAATTTATTTAATAGCCAATTTTTCTTCTCATTAACATTCATAAGTAAATATTTTTCTACTCACATAAATATTTTATTCTTGATACTTGTTTTTACTCATCATTTTTCACTTTTTAAAATATTGTTTTCTCTAGTTATTAACTCTACTTTTTCCATGTTCAGCACTAGGTGCTGAGTTAAGAGTGACTGTTAAAAATTAATATATTGGACTTCCTGGTGGCGCAGTGGTTAAGAATTTGCCTGCCACACGGACCAGTACCAGTCCGTGGCCCGGGGCTTGGGGACCCCTGCTATAGTGGACTTTTTGTTTATACCAGCCCCTCCCAACTTTCCCTTCTCCTCAACAAAAAGTTTCCTCTCCTTTCTTTGCTGAACTCGCATGTGGTTTGCTATAGTTCCGTGTCTCGAATTGCAGTTGTTTTCTCCCCCCAAATAAACTTGCTTTTGCTTTGCTGGTATTTAAAAAAAAAAAAAAAAAAGAATCTGCCTGCCAATGCAGGGGATACGGGTTCGATCCCTGGTCTGGGAAGATCCCACATGCCGAGGAGCAACTAAGCCCGTGTGCCACAACTACTGAGCCTGCACGCTGCAACTACTGAAGCCTGTGCGCCTAGAGCCCGTGCTCCGCAACAAGAGAAGCCACCGCAATGAGAAGCCCGTGCACCGCAACGAACAGTAGCCCCCGCTCGCCATAACTAGAGAAAGCCTGCGAGCAGCAGTGAAGACCCAACACAGCCAAAAAATAAATTTTAAAAAATTAATATATTGAATATATTAATGTAGTATCGCGTATAACATAGTGTCCTGATGGATGTTTGAGATATACTGCATGTTTATCTTAGGAACTGATTTTTTTTAATAAAATGTAATCTTTGATTTTTATTATTTTTCTCTTCTTAAAACTGGCTTTGAGAGTATTTAATGTTGCTTTGAGATTTGTTTTTCTTGGCCTGGATTTGCTTGGCAATGAAATCCTCAGTAGCATGACCATAGATTCTAAATACAGAAGATATACTGTTAAAGTGTGTATCTAACTGGTTATGCTTTTTATGGATGATGATCTGTTAATGACATATTATTCCTTTTCCATAGTAATGTACTTTGCAGAGTTCTATTTTCTTATTTAATTATCTCAGTGATGCTGGAGTTTAACTTGGGCAAGCATTGTTACACCTGTTTTACAGATGAGAAACTAAAAGAGAGGTAGAATGCTTAGGGAGAAAAGGCATTGTAAGTAGGGCAGATTTTGCAGTAAGGTAGATCGGGGTCCTAATCCTAACCCAGACCATGAATAGCTGTTATTATCGTCCTTAGAGTGTCAAGTGGCTGATCTGTATAGCGAATGTAGCAATACCACTGTGTGGGACAGAGTGTGTGTAGCACCCTAGCCCAGGGTTTGGCCCATATTACATGTTTACTTACTACTGTTAGTAAGAAATAGGAGAGTCCAGTAATTTACTTCAGTGTACCCAGATCTAATTGTTAACAGAATTAGAACTAAAACCTTAGGTTTGGGATATTTTGGTTTATGTTTCCACATCAAATTTCCTTTTAGTGACACATAATAGGAAACTAACCTGAGGCCATTCGATGGCAGGGACCCATCCAAATGATGACAGGATTCACTGTGAGATAAAGTAGATTATGAGATTGGAGTGTAAAGGAACAAAAGAGAGAACTTAAAAAAAAAAAAAAAAAAATCACTTCTCTGTTTTCCCCCTGGAGTTGTTTAGAATTCCTGAACTCTTGCCCTTTCTAAAGGTTGTTCATCTTTTAGAGCTGAGCCAGACTCAAATGATACCAAATATGTCGGAGACAAACTCTAAGAGATTCTTTGGGTCTATTATGTTCCTTATATGAAATCAGAAGTAACTCAACTACTCTGTAGAATTTACGGTCAACCTATGGTAGTGGTTGAACAGCCTCATAGGCTAAGAGATCAGCCAGATGTGAGGAATTTCTGATGAGTCTTTACTGAATTGGTATGTCTTTTGTATAAATAGGGTCACTATATACCAGTTATATATTCACCGAGTGTTTTAGATTGACAGTGTAATAGGCCAACAGAAGGGTCTGAAGCTCAGATGCTTCTAAATTCTTCCTTCTTGTACAGTCATTATATTTGCAAATGCAATTGTATTTACTGTCTTCATGTATAATGCTGTGGGTTAGTTAATCAGAAACTTCACAGAGAGCACATTGCTATCAGAAAGGAACATAAAGAGATTTGTTTTCTTTTGATGGAGAGGCAATGGGAAAAATTTTGAGCACAGATGGGAAATTAAAGAGTGAAGGCTTCCACAGGTGAAACCCAGCTTCACAGACCATGTGTGGTACTGATAGCAGGCACTGAACTGTGGACCTGGGGGTTGCTCATAGTTAGTCAGAATACAATAGAGATTGCAGATGGTAAAACGCTAGGGAATAACCCTAGATATGTTACAACCAAAAAACCTGCACTGAACTGTATATGTGGATATTACAGTATGCACATAGATAGCATAGTGACTAACAATGCTGTGAAGACAATGTTAACATATCAGTGGAATACTAAATTTTATCTTTTCATTTTTAATACTTTTTTCCCTTATTAGGAATAAACTTATTTTCAGGTCCGTGTGAAGTAACCAAAGGTAGGGAAATGAGAAATAATTGCATATTATAAAATTGCTCTAATTAGAGTGTAAAAGTGTATAGTATATGTATTCTGGTATCATATGAATCATAATTTTTAAATTATGTGTACTTTTTCCACTTAACATTTTAGCCAGGCAGTTTTTTTTTTTTTTAACCCACTTAACATTATGTTCATTTCTATAATAATCCAAGGTATAATTACTAGGAAAAATAAATTCTTGTAGGCTTATAAGGGCTCTTATTTCCCTGGAGTCACTATCATACAATTAGTAAAAAGCCCAGGCTACAAATGTTGACTCCCTTACAATGTTTGTTAATGGATAGAATGAGAAATCATTCTGGTTAACAAGAAAAAAAAAACACATTCACATTAATTTTAAGTTTCACGCAGTTGAGTGGCTCTTTTTTCCCCTCCTTCTACTTTCTTTCTCATTTTCCCCTTTTCACTGAGATTAGAAATTTTAACATAATTATCCTTTATATTTTAAAATGATATTTATTTAACTTATATCTTTAGTAACACCATTTTTGGAACACATCTGAAGTCCAAGTGTTCCATAGTGACTAAAACAAGGGCTTTGGAACCAAGCAGACATAACTTTTAGCTCTGTTAGCTTTTAAGTGTCACTTTCTCTGAGGCACAGTTTCCTCATCCAGTACAGGTACACTAGGCACTCCTGTATTTATTTTCTTTTGCTGCTGGCCTGGCTTAGGTAACTGGCAAATTTCAATGTTTAAACCTTTTCTGGGGGTAGCATTCTGATTTCAAACAAGTAACTTAGAATTGGAGGAAGCAAAATTTAGGATTTATCACCTTATTTAAAACAGTATTAAATGTTTCAATTTTGCCAGATCTTTACATGGAACTTGGCATTGATATAGGGACTAAAGACATATATGAAAGTTCTAAAGTAAAAATAAATGACAGCTGAAGGCAGAAGTCAAAAATGGAGTCCTTGCTGATTCTGGTGGCTGTGTTCCCTGCACCAATGAAATGGAAATGCTGGTATGATAACCCTGAGGCATGACTGCATGCCTGAATGTTAAGTAGCTGAAATTTGAATATTAAGAGATTCATTCATCTTTTTTTTTAACATCTTTATTGGAGTATAATTGCTTTACAATGGTGTGTTAGTTTCTGCTTTATAATAAAGTGAATCAGCTATATATACACATATATCCCCATATCTCCTCCCTCTTGCGTCTCCCTCCCACCCTCATTAATCTTATTAGCTAATTTTTCAGAGTAATGCATGTCATAACCATAAAATTATTTAAGCTTTTTTTTTATAATCATTGAATATAAATATCTCCAAACTTTTAGTGTAAAGTAAAAATATCCTTGAATGGCTTCCCTGGTGATGCAGTGGTTGAGAATCCGCCTGCCAATGCAGGGGACACGGGTTTGATCCCTGGTCCGGGAAGATCCCACATGCCGTGGAGCAACTAAGCCCCTGCGCCACAACTACTGAGCCTGAGCTCTAGAGCCCGTGCTCCGCAACAAGAGAGGCCACAGCAGTGAGAAACCTGCGCATGGCAACAAAGAGTAGTCCACCCTCGCCACAACCAGAGACAAGCCCGCGTGCAGCAACAAAGACCCAATGCAGCCAAAAATAAAATAAGTAAAATTAAATTAATTAAAAAAATATATATCCTTGAAAAAATTGCTCAAATCTCCCTGCATTGATTTTGTGAAATATATCAAGTGCTATGAAATTGCAGTAGTTACTTTCCAGTAAGTTTGAATTACTTTATGAACTTAGAACTGCTGTATTTGAATGAGGGCTTTGAAAAAATTTTGGAGGGATTCATTGCTGTAGATCACTTAACATTTCCAGAAGGGGCTCACATTTGCTTTTCTCTTTAGAAGAACTTTTGCAAGATGGGAATATTTAATTGTTTTTCTGCCTTTCAAAGAACATAAAATGAACTGTGGCAGATTGTGGACGAAGTACAAGAGAAGCTTTCCTTGTGAATTAAGGTCAAGTTTCTTAGTAAATGGATACCTCTTAGATGCAGTTAAATACCAGTGTGAAGGGCCCTTGAGATATGAGTTATTCTTGCTTCTTTGCTTCCTGACTTTGTTTAAAAGAAAAATTTCGTTTTCTTTTTGAAAATAAAATAACTTTACAGATGAGATTTCCTAAAGCTTATACAGTGATACCTGGAAGCATCTGTTTGCTTTTCCTTAATATAATCATCATATATGCTTAGTCCTAAGAACTAAGTCAGGTACTTGTTAAGCAATGCTTTTTAAATCTCTGTCACATGTAAGGCATCTTCAGGGCACTTAGGAGTCCTTGACAACTGTACCTAAATCCCCAGTATCTTTGAGCAACAACCATTTATTTTCATAGGTAGACTCTGTTCTCTTTCCATTGCATTAACTAGAAAATGTGACATTTAAAATCCCATTCCCAAAGAAATGTAAAACACTTAATATATTGTTTGGCATTAATTTTTCTGTGGTATAGAAAATACAGTATGAAATATGGGTACTAGATAGCTTTAGTTTGTTGTTTCTGGAGTATTTTGTCCCTACCAGGTCTGAGGGGATGACTCATTTGGATAATTTATCTTGGTTCAGTATTATACTCTAGTCCCTCAATTAAATATGTGTAAATATTGAGTACTATATGTGATCTACTTTGTATTCTGACTCAGTATTGAGAGGGTGAGATTTCAGTGCCTGGAAACAGATCTGGTTCTCTATTGTCATTAACTTTGCAATTTAAAAAATTAACTTCAGTTCACACATCAATGAAATGGGTATAGTAATGGACCTCAAAGGTTATTTTTGTGTTAAATAAACTCTGGACGCTGTCAAGCATATAGTTAACTTTAAATAAATGAAAGCACTGTTATTTTTATTATCCCAATATACATATATTTTTATTCCTTCTCCACCTCCCCTTCTCCCTTCACCTTTTCCTACCTAGGCTTGTAGTGGTGCACATTAATCCCATGAAATGGGACACTAGTCCCCCAACAAGAGCAGCTTCTTATAGTATAAACTGTGTCAAAAATAGGAATAAAATGAGTGCTCTGAATATTTTGAAATACTGTTTGTTGGGAAAAACTTTCAAAAATTACATTGAGATTTTAGGATAAACTGATTACATTTTTTTAAAACTTCAAATAAGTGCTTTATTATCTACAGTGCTTTAATGTGTGAATTGGATTCATCTGGGCACACTATTAAAATATAGACTTTAAAAAACTAGGTACATTTTTTTAGGCTTCACTCACAATTTCTTGGAAGAATTTCAGGGATTTTATTCCAGTCAAACTGTAGTTTTAAAGGTCACTGCAGTGAAATAAATACATCAATAAAATATATGAGATTAAAAATGTAAAAAGTGTAAATGACATTAAATATTAATGAAAATACAAGATCTTTAAGTTATGTTGGCTCAAAGTATAATTACCAAGTGAAAATTTGAAGATAATCTCAAACATCTGTTTTGAATTGTCTTAGTACAAGAAAAAGTTTAGTGAATGTTAAAACCCTTTATTCCTGAAGTAAGATATAGAATAACCCCATCTCTATTTTAAAAGAATGTGAAGTGTGACCTTCATTTTCCTTTTGTCCCTTCTTTCCTGTCCTCCCCTCCCCTCCATTCTCCTTTGCATCCCCTGCTACCCAGCTGCAGAAGTTAATTATATTCCTCAGTTTGCAGCCAGTTTTCAGGGTGATCCCTACAACTTTCCTCTCTTTTATTTATGTATTTATTCCCTTTTATCTCTATTCCTAACTTGAATTTCCCTTTGCATCATAGGTAACTGCTCTAATGTACTTGATTTGCATCCTTCGATTTATAATGTACCCTTGTAAAGTATGTAGTGATATTTTGGGTGGGAATGAATTTTTAATATTTTTAAAAGAATGCATTCGATATTTTGAATCTTTGTAGGCTTTTCAAGGTCCATTCATGTTACAGTATTTACACGGAATTTGCTGGTCCTCACTGCTGTATAGTAATCCATGAAGTTTATGTCTCACATGATACTCCCATGATGGACAGGTCGATTATTTCCTACTATCAGCCAACACTAAGAGGCTTGCATTAAACATCCTCTTAATGTTCTCTTAGAATTTCTCTGGGAGTGGGATTGCTGGTCAGGGATTATTCATGACGTAGTCAGTAACATTTGCTGATTTGACAGAGTAAGTACTGTCAGATGGCAAAACGCAGTGGTTTCTCCAGGCTACAAGGCCCCCACCAGTGCACAGGATCCATTCCACATGCCCACCAGTATTTGGCCTTATCCAGTTTTCTCATTTTTGCCAATCTCAAGTCTCATTGTTATAATTTTCATTTCTCTGGGTTACTAAGGAATTTGAGTATTAGTTAAAATTAGTTAATGTATTCTAGAATTTATTTTGGTTTCCCTTTTTGTAGATTCCTGTTCATATCTTTTGCCCATTTTTTTCCCCCGCTGTTGGATTTCTTATTGCTTTGTTTGGAGTTCTTTTTATTTCTAAGTACAGTTCCTTGTTTGTTTAAAATATCTTCTCCTGGTGTATTAATGCATGTCCATAGTGTCCTTCAATAAGTAGAAGTCCTTCATTTTGAGATACTCAAGTTCATGAATTGTTTTACTTTTTGAGCTCTGTTTGGAGGTCTTTTTTTTTTTTTTTTTTTTTTGCAGTACGCGGGCCTCTCACTGTTGTGGCCTCTCCCGTTGCGGAGCACAGGCTCCGGACGCGCAGGCTCAGCGGCCATGGCTCACGGGCCCAGCCGCTCCGCGGCACATGGGATCTTCCCAGACCGGGGCACAAACCCGTGTCCCCTGCATCGGCAGGCGGACTCTCAACCACTGCGCCACCAGGGAAGCCCTGTTTGGAGGTCTTTTTAAGAAGCCATTTTCCCTTCCACAGAGGTAATCTATATATTCTTGTGTTAGCTTTACTTTTTCACATTTATCTTTTAAAACCATCTGGAGTTTACCTTTGTAGATGGTGAATATGCTGTAAAGACCCAGTTTCATTTTTCTCTTCTATTATGGTTATTGGAATACATTTGTTTGTTTGTTAATAAATTATGCTAAAATATTGATTGGAATTATATAGAATTTATAGATTAATTTTGGGAGAATTGACATCTTTATAATGTTAAACTGTCCCATCCGTGAGCCTTGAAATATTTCTCCATATTTTTTGAGTTTTGGTTTGGATACTTTCAAGTCATCAGACCAGCTAGGTGTAAAAATTGATCTGATATAAAACAGTTGACTTGGTTGATATGATCAAATTTGTCAAGTAATAGGAAAAAAAAAAACCCTAAAGCTACACTGATTAATTCTATAGGTTAATTATATAGATTTGAAATCATCATATTAGCCCTTTTAATATGTACTTTTTATAGTTTATTTTAATGTGTTTTCCTTTAAACTATAATATATCTGTAAAAGCTAGATTTTAACTGGTTTATATGTCAACAATTTTTTTTCCTACTTTTTGTTTTATCACTGAAACATGAACAACTTTTGTGAAAAGGTTACTATTTAGTTGACTGCTAATAGGATTTAAAATTTTAGGTTATATTCTGTAGGGTAGCTTTATATTTTTAGAAGTAATCTTGAGGTTAGCATTGGGTTCTGGTAGCATTGAAGCAAAAATCAATAGTATTTAAATTTAAAAGTATGGAATAGTAACAATAAAAAAAAAGTAGGCAAAAATTTTAGGCTTAGTCTTGTCAGCTCTTACTTAAAAACCTAAACTCTCTTTTGGTAAACACAGTACTAAAGAGCAATTAGGAAGAAGGGATTTTGAAGAATTGTTTTCATATTTGAATGTGATGAAATCCTCTATGTCAGTGCCTTTCAGGCAGAGACCAGCAGGAACACACTGGTAGTAAGGAAGTTGGCTTAACTACTCCTTGCACTGAAGGAACACTGCACCATTGGGATCCTGGGGAATCTCATTATATGCCCTGTCATTGGATTTGGATTTTGGTTGGGTGACTTGGGAAAGGGTCTAAGGAAACAGGGGAGTCCTCTAGATCGGATGCTGGGACAATTCTATCTATGCCTGGTTAAAGAAGTCATTCGTTTAGCAAGAGAGGGGGTTGTCTGGTATTTTGTGGGTTGTACAGTGGCCTTTTTCTTTTTTGTGTTTAGTAGAATTATGAAGTGATCTTGGTATCATTTACCATGGTCTCAAAGTAACCTTGTCTCCAGCTGTTTTCCTGTTGTATATGTACAACAGGAGAACAGAATGGCCTGTTGGTGAGTGTCAGATGAGTTCAGGACATCAAAGTCTACCCTTTCTTTCCTCTCTCCCCTACTCCCTCTTTCATCCATAAGCAATTAAAATTATTTTAAAAATACGTACTTAATTTGGGAATTTTCTTCTTTTTGTAGTTACCTAGGGCAATGACTTAATCATAAATACATGAGTGATTTCTGTTTGGACAAAAGAAACTTAGTAACATGCTGTGGCTTTGCCACAGATAACTTTACTGATGATTTTTAATTTATAAGTTGTAGTCTTACTTTGAAATAAGCATCTCCTCTGCTGCCTTTCCCTGCGGAAGGCATCTTAGATTCTTTGCTCTTACTTTCCCCCCTACCTGGAATCGCTGGTCTTTGCAAGACTGCTTCCTTATCCTCAGTTTTTAGTGATCACACCCATTTCCCTTTTTCTAAGATATCCCTGTTTAAATTAGCCTCATTCCCTCCATCTTACTTTGTTTTATATTGTTTGTAGCACTTATCACCTGAAGTTAATTCATTTCTTCTATTGTGTGGTCCTCCCATCCCCACTCCACTCCCCACTTCAAACATAAGCTGCGAGTGGGTGAGAACTTGTATGTATGTGCAGTTGTGCCAGCCCCCAGTAATGTTTCTGGCACAAAATACGTGCTTAAAAAACAAGTACATTTATGAATTAATAAATGAACCACTAACCAAATGAGTAAATGTATATTCTAGACATAATTATGTATTTGTTGACTATTAACTATTAATTGGGCTATAAGTACTTGAGAAAAATGTCAATCAGTTTCTCTGGAAATATGCCTTACTATTCAAAGTAATTTCCTGCTATAATTGTTTTTCATCATCTGTGTTCAAAGACTATGGGTAAGATGGGATAGAATTATAATGATGTTTTCCTGGTGCTTAAATTACTAGTTGGATGCATTGGCTATTAGAAGTTTCCACTGAGCCATACTTTGTTATGTTGGTGGTGGGATGGGGGGTTGGATATAAAATACGTATGGTGTTTTGCCTATTAAATTTGAAGATAATCATAATTTATTTTACTATATGTTTTTCATACTTTTTATTTTTTTAACTTTTATCTTTCAAAAAGATAAGGATTCAATTTTCTATGGACTCATAGTGCCAAGGCCTATTCGTAGCGTGTGAATGTTGGTTTGCAGTGAAAGATGAAACTTGGTGTGAAAATATTTATTGAGTATTTGCCACGTGGCAGGCACCGTCTTAAACACCCTACGTATACAAGCTCATTTAATCCTTGTCAACAAAACCAGGAGATATTATTCTCCCCCATATTACAGATGAGTAAACGAAGGCACAGAGTGTTAAATTACAGGGCATATAAGCAAATTTGGGATTGAAAGAGGCTACACATTTTTATGCATTAAAAAGTGATACCTCAAAACCCCTTTCATTCTTCATATACACCTATTAATTACCCAAATAAATAGATCTTGGCACACGTGAGCTTTCTCATCCTCATCTTCTAGTTGGGAGGGACTCTGATTTGAGGACCCGACACCCCATCTCCTTATGGGAAAGAAAGAAGACAAGAGAAGCGCCCAAGTTTGAGGGATAGGTCTGTTTGAGAGCCATGCTGTGTGGGCAGCTGTTAATGGGGTGTCTTATAATATTGAGAAATCATGATTATTTGGAGTGAAACATAAAGGGTGTACAGAAAATGTCGATTTTTAAGTGTGACTGTGTGTGAAAACACTGTTACTGATTTTACCATGTATGAATTTATTAACAGGAAGGGTATAAAAGAACATTATATGTGAATAAACCATATATACTTAACTGTTTTAAGAAGCATAGTGTTTACTGATACATTCTGATGACTATTAAGCCTTTTTATAGCTTTGATCTACTTAGTTATCTTCTTTTTTATTCCCAGTTCTTCTGTGTCATTTATTAGTATTTTTGTATTTGAATGAAGTCTTTATTTTAAGATGATTTCTTACAGTTTCTGGTTTAATAAGTATACAATAATTTCAGTCCATGAAGACCCCTACCAAGATTTGAAAGAGCTTCAAGTCTTTGTAGGTGATCTTAAGATAACATAGTTCTTGGCCTTATGATGAACTGTATGTGTATATCAGCTTTGAGACATATTTTTGTTTTAGGCTTTCATTGTATTTAATCCCCTAGTTTGATGAAATGTTGGAGTACAAAGGAAATAAATTTGCTTTCTTAAAAATGTTTTATGAGAGTTTTTTCTCTCATTGTGGTACTTCCTGACGGCCTGATATTATGTCATATATAATTGGAATGACACTCAGCCTGAATACTTCTTTCTCTTTTTGGCAGCATGGGGTAACCTTGGAAATGTTCTCAAGAGTCAGAGCAAAATTTCTGAAGCTGAAAGCGCCTATAGAAACGCTTTGTATTACCGAAGCAACATGGCTGACATGCTTTATAATTTGTGAGTATGCGTTGCTTTCTCTGGTTTGCTTCATCTTTGAAACATGTGGCGAGAGGGGCTATTGATTTAACTGCTGGAAGTGGAGATGATGGTAGCTGATATTCTGAAATAGTCTTTGCATGAATCCTGCCTCTGAGATCAGTAAATGGATGGTATTTGTGATCTTGGTTTTGGGCCACATCATTGATATTCATGTGTATTGATATAATATGGCTGAGGTTTTTTTTTTTAAGTACTATGCCATATAACATAAAAATTGGTTTAAATACTTTTAGCTTTTTTTTTTTTATAAAGTTCACATCATTAGTACTTGGTTGGGCTCATAAAATAAGGCTGCTATGTATGATACTCTATGTAATTGGTATCTTGATTTTTAATAATAGATTTTATTCTCTGTTAAAGAATTGCTGGTGTCAAAGTATATATAGAACATGAACTAAACCTGGGGAGTTATCAAATAAGATAATGTTTTTCTTTTATTTTTCCACCCCCTCCTCCAATGGTAGTGACAATTAGGTTGGGATAATGGGATAATTTAGGATGTCTGTGTTATGTTAGGTTAGAAAAATCCCTGGGGAAAAATCTGTTCTGTTATTTGAATGGAAAGCCCCAGGGGGTGCAGTTAGATGTGAGTGGATAAATGCAAATTAAACTGAAATCCTTTTTCTGTCTCTTGTATTTATGACACTCTTTTATTTATTAGTAATAGAAACTTAGTCTAAACTTGCTTAAACACAAAAGAGAATTTATTAGCCCCCATAACTGAAAATTCCTGGGGTTGACTAGATGAAAGCACAATTAGATCCAGGTGTTTTATTATGTTTCGGTTATTTGTCTCCATTTTGTGTCTTTGGTTTCTTTTGGGTTCACTCCTTTCTCTGTGGGACTCTAAGTTAATGAAATGACTCATGCACCTTTATGCATATAGACTCTTCTCAGTCTCTGAAGGACTTGTCTTAGTGTCTCTATTAATCCTGGAAAAAGATCTCTGACTGACCTTTCTGGGATCATGGATCGTTTCTTAAATGAAACTTTGGACCGTGTGTCCAGGGCTATAAGAGCCCTCCATTGACAGTGCCTCTGGGGTTGGAATAGAAAGGAGGAGGACCAGTTCCCTGTGGGAAGGGACCAGGCATATAAGATGTCTACTGCTTGTGTTTAATGACTGCTATGTAATATTGACAGTATTAAACTAATTTGTCAGCTTCATTTTTTTTTTTGCGGTACGCGGGCCTCTCGCCGCTGTGGCCTCTCCCGTTGCGGAGCACAGGCTCCGGACGCGCAGGCTCAGCGGCCATGGCTCACGGGCCCAGCTGCTCTGCTGCATGTGGGATCTTCCCAGACGGGGGCACGAACCCGTGCCCCCTGCATCGGCAGGCGGACTCTCAACCACTGCGCCACCAGGGAAGCCCCCATCAGCTTCATTTTTAATGTGCCTTTGTGTTCTGGTTATGTCTAATCTTTTGTACTGGCTAAATCTAAAAGTACAGATGTAAAAAAATGTTTTTAAAAACCACCAAAATATCTAGATTTTTTAAGGGAAAGCAGACAAGATGAGCTCAGTTTAACTTCCTGTTTGTACATTTACCTTTTCTTTAACTTCCTAGACTTTAACCCTGGGGTCTCAGTCTCCTGGCCTATAGTCTAAATTAGGTCAGCATGTGTTTTGTGTTGACCTGCACAGTGTTCAATTTTCTCTTTTTTACCTGGGATGCCTTCAGGTGGAGCACTCCCTCTCCAGTTTACACACCCCTGATAATGGGATGTGTTTCATACTTCGTCATTTTCCCCGGTCAAGTAATTTGAGATTGCATCTTTTTCTTTATTTGAATGGATATATCTAGATACAACTACAAAGGCTTTCCCCCCCATGTCTTCTTCATCTAAATAATGTGATGTTCCTATATTATTGATTAGTATTGATTACCGAATAGTATTTTTATTTCATGAAAAAGAACCTTATCAGTTTGACAAATTTACACAAACATTCTTTTTTTTTTTTTTCTTTTTTTTTGCTTCTGAAAGTAATGTTGTCAAAGGGAACTCTTGCCTTGCAATATGGGATGCCAGTTTGCTTCTGGTGCCCATTCTTCATACATTGTCAGGGGAGAAAGTAGCTGAACAACCAGCATCTCTTCTTTGAACTTGTTTTTCTCTCTCTCATCTATAGCCACTGGTTGAAAAGTTACCTACCTTCTGGTGTTACTTGTTGGGCAAGGGTTGAAAGAAAAAGGAAATGTGTCCAACCAGGCTTATTCTTTGCTGAGAAGAGAAATTTATTCAATTAGATGAATATACTTTACATGTAATTTAAAAGCTGCATCTTATAACTTACTCTGTGGATGCATATGTAAACTGTGAAAGCATATAGATACATCTCACTAAACCCTAATGAAAAATTCTTGCTGAAGAAGTGGTTATTAACAAGAATTGGTATCTTCCCCCCTATTAGTAGGAAAAGGGATATGGCATAATGCCATTTATAGTTTCAAAATCATTTTACTACTGTGACAGGTTTTTTTAACTATACTTAACTGTTAGCTCAAGTGGAGAGGCCTAAATTCCACAAGAAATGTCGGCAATAATTTTGAAGGATTACATAACCCATGTGGTTGACAGAATTCTGATACATAAATAATTATGTTTCAGAATAGGTGAGTTATTCAATGATTTTTAATCAAATATTAATAAGACACACCAAGATAGATACTTTACAACCTGTAATATCATATATATGTCTGGCCTCATATGTCCCTAGGAGCAATCTTATTTTTTTTTTCTGTTTATTTACATAGTTAGGAAAAAAGCCAGGTGTCCTCATGAACAGTTAGAGACTATGTGACAAATAAAATTTTTTTTGAGATATATATATGCTATTTTCATCACAATTTTTAAAAATTTATTTATTTTAATTTTTGTCTGTGTTGGGTCTTCGTTGCTGCGCACGGGCTTTCTCTAGTTGTGGCGAGTGGGGGCTACTCTTCGTTGCAGTGCATGGGCTTCAGTAGTTGTGGCATGTGGGCTCTGTAGTTGTGGCTCGTGGGCTCTAGAGTGCAGGCTCAGTAGTTGTGGTGCCTGGGCTTAGTTGCTCCACGGCATGTGGGATCTTCCAGGACCAGGGATTGAACCCATGTCCCCTGCATTGGCAGGCGGATTCTTAACCATTGTGCCAGGGAAGCCCTCATCACATAATTTTTTCTGACATACAGAAATTGCTCCTTGTTCTATTTCAAATCCTGAAAGAAAAGGAGTTTGCTTTGCTCAGTTTTACCAGTAAACTTAACAACATTCCTTTGTGGTAGCAGCAGGTGTTAATCACATTTCATATTATCAAAGTCTCTTAAAGATGTTTTATAACCAAAACCTGAAACTAATGAAGCTATTATGTTAGTTAACATGAAATACCCATATTTATTAATGAGTTTTAGAAGCTGTTGAGAATCATAAACTCCTGTTAGTTCCTCTACTTAACTTTAAATCAGTAACCTAGATTTTCTTGAACACATTCAATGTTCATGGATCTACGTGCTTTGTAAATTATTGAAAAAAAATCCTATTGCTAGAAAATTTTATTAGGAATATAACTTGGAGACATGCATCATTATGTAACTTCAAAACAATAATTACTAAAGAGAGGTACACTACCACTGGCCAGACACAGGATGATTCTAAGAGGCCAGAGATAATCTTTAAATTAATTCCTGTAATTTTATATTTATGTTTATATTTTAAAAATGTAACTAGCATGTCTAAATATTGTTCTAGGAGATAATAGAGAAAAAAAGAATGATTTGGAAAAATATTAAATAAGCAATAGTGCAAATAATATGTGGTTATATCTGAAGTTTAGGAAACTAAACTAAACTAAACATTGCATTAAAAGATTTTAAAACTTGAGGACATTTTTTTTTGCAGGATTAATACCAAGTTATATCCAAGAGGTACATATAAATTGGTTATATTTCTTATTTATAAAATGATGGAATAAGTTTAACTTTTTTTTCTTTCGGAGCAATTACTTGAATTACTTTTATGTGCCAACCACTTTTCTTAGTTCCTTACATATGTTATGACAGTTTATCTTCACATGAAGCCTACAAAATGAGGAAAATGCAGAGGTAATTGTGTAAGATCACCCAAACAGTAGAGGAGCCAATATTTGAGCTTAAGATGTTCTGACTTTGTAACCCTGCAACAATAGTATTTTTGCTCAAGCTGGCAGAAGTAAACCAAGGGTATGGGGGAAAAAAAAATCACAGTATGCAGCTGTCAAATTCAGAAAAAAAATTAATTCAAATTACTTTTCATATAGAAGTAAAGTACTTGGAATTACATCTAACAGAAAGTATAAGTTAATTTTTTTTTTATGATAGTTTACTGAACTCATGCTGTAGAATTTTGTTAAAAAGATCATGGGTTTGCACAACTGAGCTAAGAGTTGCTTTCAAGAAGAAGATACTGCAGAAATTGTTTTCAATTGTCTAAATCCATTAATTATCACATTGTTTTGATATCACTTCAATCCATAGTTACAGATTATAGACGTGCGAAATTTAAAACAGTGCTTAGGTTCTACTCTTCTGTGTTGAGGTATAATTGACATATAAGATTTGATTAGTTTCAGGTGTACAGCATAATGATTCAATATTTGTATATATTGCAAAATGATTACTACAGGAAATCTAGTTAACATCTGTCACCATACATTGTTACAAATTTTTTTCTTGTGATGAGACTTTTATTTAGCAACTCTCTCTAAGGAACTTTTAAATATGCGATATGGTGTTATTAACTAGTCACTATGCTGTATGTACGTTACATCCTCAGGACTTATTTATTTTATACCTGAAGTTTCTGCCTTTTGACCCCCTTCACCCATTTTGCTTACCTCCCCCCAATTCTACTCTTTTTTTTTTTTTTTTTTGCGGTACGCGGGCCTCTCACTGCTGCGGCCTCTCCCGCTGCGGAGCACAGGCTCCGGACGCGCAGGCTCAGCGGCCACGGCCCACGGGCCCAGCTGCTCCGCGGCACGTGGCATCTTCCCGGACCGGGGCACGAACCCATGTCCCCTGCACCGGCAGGCGGACTCTCAACCACTGCGCCACCAGGGAAGCCCCAGTTCTACTCTTAATAGCAATAGATGTAGTACATTTATTGCATAGCCTTATATTTAACCTTTTATTCATATTATCAAATTTATTAAAATTCAGTAGTTCCCACAAGTAATTTTAAGACCAGGTTTAACAGATCTGCCTTATGATGTTGGTTTCTCTTTTCAGGTATAATAAATTTTCAGGGACAAAGCAGATGGACCACCACTCAGTGATTTACACTGTCAAATCTTATAAATACATAGTCGACTTTCAACCTTTTAACTGCACCACCCACTGCCATTTGAAATACAATTGATTTCTCGTCTGAAAAATGCTCTGTTCTTTCACTGTTATAGATCTGTCCCAGTCAGTCTGTTCCAGTTGCCTCCTAAACAGGGAATTCAGTAGAGCATTGAATATTTCATTAGGCATTAGATTTCAGAATGCAGATGATAAATGTAATGTGGTTTAATCAATTCTTGATTATCTTACATAACAGAGGGGATTATTTCTGTGGATAATAGAGATTTTGCCATCATCATTTGTCATTTTTGTTCTGTAAGCATCTAAGTAATCATCTAATCTGAGAAGCTAGGAAAGGAGCAATACAATAAACTAATAAATTTAAGGCAAGTAAAAAGAAAATGTTAATGAAGTAGAATACGGAGAAACAATGGGAAGTAATGAATAAATGTAAGAGCTTTTTCTTTAAAAGATCAACAATATATGGCAAAAGTAATGGACAAAATAGAAAATCTCAAATATACAATACAATACTGAGAATGAGAAAGGGCCTGCATCCAGACATATGGAAGCTTAAAATAGCAAAATGTTAGTTATGTATATGAAAGTCTTAGTAATATGAATACTTTTCTGGGAAAGTATAAATGATTAACATTAGCCCAAGAAGAAGTAGGCAATCTGAATCAAAAACCTTGGAAAAATTTGAAAACCATACTAAAGAATTTTCTCTCCAAGGAACCAAGTTAAGGCATTTCACAAGTAAGTTCTATCAAGTCATTAATCAAATGGTATTTCTTGCATTAGTTACACTTCTCACTTATTTTTGTGAAGCTAGATAAAACTGACAGCAAAAGGTCTGATGATATTTAAAACCAAAACACAAAAGAATAACAACAACAAAATAAAAAACAAAACAAAAAGCAAACAAGCAAGAACAAATAACAGAACCAAAACAGGCCAATAGACTTATGAATATAAATGTAGACATATCTTAAAATTAATATAGTGGATGCAGCAGCATATTAACGATTAAAACACCACTATCAGATGAGATTTATTCTAAGTTTTATGGTAGAGTATTCAATACCACAATTCAATTGCTATACTCTTTCAATTTAAAACGTCAGAAGAGGAAAAAAATTATGATCATTTCTAGAAGTGCCAGGAAGGCTTTCGATCAACCTCTGCCTCAGAGAACAAGACATAAATAAACTAGGAATAAATAAATACTTTCTACAACGTAAAGATTATCTGTCTAAAGTTATAGAAATACCATATTTAATATTGAAGTACCGTGGTCATTACCATTCATATTCAGCTTCATTAAGTAGTGGCAGTTTCTTATTGGTCATTATATCTCTCCATATCTACAGGAGTTCTGACTATATTTGTTGCTTTTATAAATGAATTATGAAATTCGTATCAGAGCAGAGGAGATTCCATTTGTCACTATAAGTGGTAAGACTAGTAATGGGCATTAGCCACATTCTTTGAATTGTGTAAGTATATGTTGATCATTGTCATTAAACAGTTCTGGGTTATGACAGCCTTCTTGAATTGGGTATCTAGAGTTGTTATCTTGAAGTTTCAGAAACAAAGACATTTATGTTAGCGTTGGTTTGTGTATTAGTTTCCGTAACAAAGTACTGCAAATTAGGTGGTTTAAAATAATAGAAATTTATTATGGCACAGTTCTGGAGGCTAGCAGTTCACAATGAAGGTGTCTACAGGGCAAGCTCCCTCTGAAACCTTTAGGGGAATCCTTCCTTGCCTCTTTCCTGTGGTTTGATGGCATTCTTTGGAGTTCCTTGGCTTGCAGCTGCATGACCCCAGTCTCTGCCTTTGTCATCACATGACGATCTCCCTGTGTAACTTTGCCTTCACATCCTCTTATCTGGATACCAGTCATATAAGATTAGGGGCCCACCCTTGTTATCACATTACATCTGCAGTGATCCTTTTCCCAAGAAAGGACATATTCTAAGGTATGGGGGTTACAATTTCAACATACCTTTTTTGGGAGAGACATAATTCAACCAATAGCTGCCTATTGGGAGCTTCATTTTAAGAGGCAGAGTGACACATAGTGGTACCATTCTATCTATCCCCAGTACCAAGCACAATGTCAAGCACATGAGTTTTTAACAGGGGGTGGGGATTGAGGAAGCTAAAAATTTGCATAGAATTTCAACAAGTTTATATATCTCATGATGCCGAGAACTCTGTCTTCAAAGGAAGTAATATAGGAGGATAGAGCAGTGAGGGAATGTGGGGTGCAGAGTTGTCACCATAGATCTAGTTCTAATGAGAGATTTTGTTTGTTTGTTCAGGACCAGCTTTTGAGGACCCTTGAGAGGTTAGAAGGATCAGAGATTACAGAATGGAAGTGGTGGGACTATCTGATAATGGGGCTGAGCCATTCCTTGAATCCCCGTTGAAAAGAAGGCATGAGAAGCCTGTGGAAGTGAGGTCTGTAGAAATGAGGGGGAAAGTAACCCTTGGCCAAAAGGCTAGAGTTCAGGGCAGGGTTTCCTGCCAAGTTCCATGGATGTGTGTATGTATGTGTATAAAGGATGGAGGGAGGTGTTCAGAGGATACCAGGTAAGCAGACTGGTCTCCCAAAATAGACAATTCAGGAGAGGCTAACAAACAGGAGGGCCAGAAGGTGCTTGCCACGTCTGATATCAGGTGAATGGGACTGAGAGATTTTGGTGAAATTCCGTTAGCTTGGGGTCACCAGAGATCTGGGTATGCAACTCATCCGGCCCTTTAGTGATTCCTGGAAGGAGGTGAGACAGCTTGCAGGTACCTACCTACCTGTTCACATGGCAAGAGCAAAGCCCTAACACTTACTACATACTTTCATTTTGTTTTAATTGATCATTTTTACCACTTAATAGAATCTTGTTGAAAACATTGAAGCAGTACTGAAGAATAAGCAATAAAGCATAAAAATTATTATTGCATTCCTTACACATCTTTTTCCCTCCTCTAGTATATATCTTTTCACTTTTTTCATAAGCATTTCTATATGTAGTTACAACATGTAGTTATACAAGCATCCTTTTAACTTTTTCCCCTGTGTATGTGAATCACCAGTGATTTTTTTTACTTCTGGCTGTATATACAAATGTGTCATAATTTTCATGACCGTTTCTGCTTTCATTAACATTACATTGTTTCAGTTGGGGCTGTTACACAGACAGCATTAATAAATGTCCAATGGAATGGGTTCAAAACTATGTTGCTTCAAAACCATGTTTCCGTAATTACCAGTGGAGCTTATTTTGTTTATTAGCTCTTTGTAATTTTCCTGGGAATTAATTGTTCAGGTTTCTTGCCCAGTTCTTTATTGAGAAGTTTTTCTTGTTGATTTGTGGGGTTTAAGGTGAAAATGGGTCCCTCCGCCACACTTACATGTATAACACAAACATCTTTTCTGCAGGTATTTTCTCCTAGTTTTTGCTTGTATTTTTACTTTTCTTATAATAATCGTTATTGTGTATAACTTGAATATATATATATATATATATATATATATATATATATA
>NW_006788426.1:407906-420067 GCF_000442215.2 Lipotes vexillifer | reverse complement strand
GGAAGCAGCCGCGTAGCACAGGGAGATCAGCTCGGTGCTTTGTGTCCACCTAGAGGGGTGGGATAGGGAGGGTGGGAGGGAGACACAAGAGGGAGGAGAAATGGGGATATACGTAGATGTATAGCTGATTCACTTTGTTATACAGCAAAAACTAACACCATTGTAAAGCAATTATACTCCAATAGAGATGTTAAAAAAAAATGTTGATCAAGAAAAATTTTTTAACAAAAAAAGTAAATAAGTAAATAAATTAAATATATATATATAAATCCATATACATAAATCCAAATTATATATATATATATATATATATAAATCCACAGACCCTTTCCTTTAAAACCTCTGTAATTTTGTGTCTCTGTGAAAACCATTCATAGGCTATTATTTTTAAAAGTTATTGTCCATTTTTTGAATAGTTTTAGAATTATTTTTGGTTTTTTCTTTAGGTACTTAGTCCACCGTGGATATATTAGTTTTTGTATTAAGGTATTATTTTCCCAAAATGAAAACTAATGTCCCCATAATAATTTATTGAATGCTTCTCACCTAGGCCAAGTTTGTGTACAACCCTGGAGTCATTGTCATGGGCTTTATTTTTGTCTTTTGGTAACCCACACCGAGAACAATTTGTTTTATTTACTGTAACTTCTAGTATATTTTATATTTTAAGGCAAGTTTCCCATTCTTCTTATTTATTTCCAAGCAATTCTTGATTATTCCTCTGTGTTTTGTCTTTAATATGAACATGATCATAGCCTTGTTAAATTGCATTAGAAGTCTGGGGCTTTTAGTTGGTTTTCCAGTGACTGTATGTTCAAGTGAGGTAAACTGACATGGTTATACCCTTCGAGTTTCCCTTCTAGATATGTGTATTTCTACATTTATTTCAATTTTTAAATTTCCCATATTGAAAATACTATATTTTGGTTCAAAAAGGCCTCACATACTTGAGGTTGATTTATTCTTTTCTTTTTTTAACATCTTTATTGGAGTATAATTGCTTCATCTGTATCGGACTAAAATTGCTTTACAATGGTGCGTTAGTTTCTGCTTTATAACAAAGTGAATCAGGTATACATATACATATATCCCTATATCTGGTGTCTCCCTCCCACTGTCCCTATCCCAACCCTCTAGGTGGACACAAAGCACCAAGCTAATCCCCCTGTGATATGAGGCTGCTTCACACTACCTATCTATCTTACATTTGGTAGTGTATATATGTCTATGTCCCTTTCTCACTTCATCCCAGCTTACCTTTCCCCATCCCCATGTCCTCAAGTCCATTGTCTGCCTCTGGGTCTTTATTCATGTCCTGCCCCTAGGTTCATCACAACCATTTTTTTTAGATTTCATATATATGCATTAGCATACGGTATTTGTTCCTGACTTACTTCACTCTGTATGACAGACTCTAGGTCCATCCGCCTCACTACAAATAACTCAATTTTGTTTCTTTTTATGGCTAAGTAATATTCTATTGTATATATGTGCCACATCTTCTTTATCCATTCATCTATCGATGGACACTTAGTTTGCTTCCAAGTCCTGGCTATTGTAAATAGTTCTGTAGTGAACATTGTGGTACATGACTCTTTTTGAACTATGGCTTTCTGAGGGTATATGCCCAGTAGTAGGATTGCTGGGTCGTATGGTACTTCTACGTTTAGTTTTTTAAGAAACCTCCATACTGTTCTCCATAGTGGCTGTATCAATTTACATTCCCACCAACAGTGCAAGAGGGCTTCCTTTTCTCTACACCCTCTCCAGCATTTATTGTTTGTAGATTTTTTGATGATGCCATTTCTGAATGGTGTGAAGTAATAACTCATTGTAGTTTTGATTCCATTTCTCTAATGATTAGTGATGTTAAGCATCTTTTCATATATTTGTAGGCAATCTGTATATCTTCTTTGGAGAAATGTCTATTTAGGTCTTCTGCCCATTTTTGTATTGGGCTGTTTGTTTTTATGATATTGAGCTGGATGAGCTGCTTGTATATTTTGGAGATTAATCCTTTGTCAGTTGCTTTGTTTGCAAATATTTTCTCCCATTGTCTCTTCATTGTTTTTATGGTTTCCTTTGCTGTGCAAAAGCTTTTAAGTTTCATTAGGTCCCATTTGTTTATTTTTGTTTTTATTTCCATTTCTGTAGAGGTGGGTCAAAAAAGATCTTGCTGTGATTTATGTCATAGAGTGTTCTGCATATGTTTTCCTCTGAGAGTTTTACAGTGTCTGACCTTACATTTAGTTCTTTAATCCATTTTGAGTTTATTTTTATATATGGTGTTAGGGAGTGTTCTAATTTCATTCTTCTACATGTAGCCGTCCAGTTTTCTCAGCACCACTTATTAAAGAGGCTGTCTTTTCTCCACTGTATTCTCTTGCCTCCTTTATCAAAGATAAGGTGACCATTTGTGTGTGGGTTTATCTCTGGGCTTTCTATCCTGTTCCATTGATCTATATTTCTGTTTTTCTGCCAGTACCATACTGTCCTGATTACTGTAGCTTTGTGGTACAGTTTGAAGTCCAGGAGCCTGATTCCTCCAGCTCCATTTTTCTTTCTCAAGACTGCTTTGGCTGTTCGGGGTCTTTTGTGTTTCCATACAAATTGTGCAATTTTTTGTTCTAGTTCTGTGAAAATGCCATTGGTAGTTTGACAGGGATTGCATTGAATCTGTACATTCCTTTGGGTAGTAGTCATTTTCACAGTATTTATTCTTCCAATCCAAGAACATGATATATCTCTCCATCTATTGGTATCATCTTTAATATTTCAGCAGTGTCTTATAGTTTTCTGCATACAGGTCTTTTGTCTCCTTAGGTAGGTTTAGTCCTAGATATTTTATTCTTTTTGTTGCAGTGGTAAATGGGAGTGTTTCCTTAATGTCTCTTTCAGGTTTTTCATCATTAGTGTATAGGAATGCCAGAGATTTCTGTGCATTAATTTTGTATCCTGGTACTTTACCAAATTCATTGATTAGCTCTAGTAGTTTTCTTGTAGCATCTTTAGGATTCTCTATGTATAGTATCATGTCATCTGCAGCAGTGACAATTTTACTTCTTCTTTTCCAATTTGGGATCCATTTATTTCTTTTTCTTCTTTGATTGCTGTGGCTAAAAATTCCAAAACTATGTTGAATAATAGTGGTGAGAGTGGGCAACCTTGTCTTGTTCCTATCTTAGAGGAAATAGTTTCAGTTTTTCACCATTGAGAATGATGTTGGCTGTGGGTTTGTCATATATTGCCTTTATTAATGTTGAGGTAGGTTCCCTCTATGCCTACTTTCTGGGGGGTTTTTATAATACATGAGTGTTAAATTTCTCAAAAGCTTTTTCTGCATCTATTGAGATGATCATGTGGTTTTTATTCTTCAGCTTGTTAATATGGTGTATCACATTGATTGATTTGCATATATTGAAGAATTCTTGCATTCCTAGGATAAACCCCACTTGATCATGGTGCATGATCCTTTTAATGTGTTGTTGGATTCTGTTTGCTAGTGTTTTGTTGAGGATTTTTGCATCTATATTCGCTGATATGAGGCTATAATTTTCTTTTTTTCTAGTATCTCTGTCTGGTTTTGGTATCAGGATGATGGTGGCTTTGTAGAATGAGTTTGCGAGTGTTCCTCCCTCTGCTATATTTTGGAAGAGTTTGAGAAGCATAGGCATTAGCTCTTGTCTAAATGTTTGATACAATTCTTCTGTGAAGCCATCTGGTCCTGGGCTTTTGTTTGTTGGAAGATTTTTAATCATAGTTTCAATTTAAGTGCTTGTGATTGGTCTGTTTATATTTTCTATTTCTTCCTGGTTCAGTCTCTGAAGGTTGTGCTTTTCTAAGAATTTGTCCATTTCATCCAGGTTGTCCATTTTATTCACTTATAGCTGCCTGTAGTAACCTCTCATGATCCTTTGTATTTCTGCAGTGTCAGTTGTTACTTCCCCTTTTTCATTTCTGATTCTGTTGATTTGAGTCTTCTCCCTTTGTTTCTTGATGAGTCTGGCTAATGGTTTATCAATTTTGTTTATCTTCTCAAAGAACCAGCTTTTAGTTTTATTGATCTTTGCTATTGTTTCCTTCATTTCTTTTTTATTTATTTCTGATCTGATCTTTATAATTTCTTTCCTTCTGCTAACTTTGGGCCTTTTTTGTTCTTCTTTCTCTAATAGCTTTAGGTGTAAGGTTAGGTTGTTTATTTGAGATTTTTCTTCTTTTTGAGGTAGGATTGTATTGCTGTAAACTTCCTTCTTATAACTGCTTTTGCTGCATCCTACAGGTTTGGGGTTGTTGTGTTTTCATTGGCATTTGTTTCTAGGTAGTTTTTTATTTCCTCTTCGATTTCTTCAGTGATCTCTGTTACTTAGTAGCGTATTGTTTAGCCTCCATATATTTGTATTTTTTTACAGTTTTTTTCCTGTAATTGATATCTAGTCTCATAGCGTTGTGGTCGGAAAAGATACGTGATACAATTTCAGTTTTCTTAAATTTACCAGGGCTTGATTTGTGACCCAAGGTATAGTCTATCCTGGAGAATGTTCCATGAGCACTTGAGAAGAAAGTGTATTCTGTTGTTTTTGGATGGAATGTCCTATAAATATCATTTAGGTCCATCTTGTTTAATGTGTCATTTAAAGCTTGTGTTTCCTTACTTATTTTCATTTTGGATGATCTGTCCATTGGTGAAAGTAAGGTGTTAATGTCCCCTATTATTATTCTGTTACTGACAACTTCCCCTTTTATGGCTGTTAGCATTTACCTTACGTATTGAGGTGCTTCTATGTTGTGTGCATAAATATTTACAATTGTTATATCTTCCTCTTGGATTGATCCCTTGATCATTATGTAGTGTCCTTCTTTGTCTCTTGTAATAGTCTTTATTTTAAAGTCTGTTTTGTCTGATATGAGAATTGCTACTCCAGCTTTCTTTTGATTTACATTTGCGTGGAATGTCTTTCTCCATCCCCTCACTTTCAGTCTGTATGTTTCCCTGGGTCTGAAGTGGGTCTCTTGTGGACAGTATATGTATGGGTCTTGTTTTTGTATCCATTCAGCCAGTCTCTGTCTTTTGGTGGGAGTATTTAATCCATTTACATTTAAGATAATTATCGATAGGTATGTTCCTATTCCCATTTTCTTAATTGTTTTGGGTTTGTTATTGTAGGTCTTTTCCTTCTCTTGTGTTTCTTGCCTAGAGAAGTTCCTTTTTGCGTTTGTTGTAAAGCTGGTTTGGTGGTTCTGAACTCTCTCAGCTTTTGCTTGTCTGTCAAGGTTTTAATTTCTCCATCAAATCTGAATGAGATCCTTGCTGGGTAGAGTAATCTTGGTTGTAGGTTTTTCCCTTTCATCACTTTAAATATGTCCTGCCACTCCCTTCTGGGTTGCAGATTTTCTGCTGAAAAATCAGCTGTGAACCTTATGGGGATTCCCTTGTATGTTATTTGTTGATTTTCCCTTGCTGCTTTTAATATGTTTTCTTTGTATTTAATTTTTGATAGTTTGATTAATATGTGTCTCGTTGTGTTTCTCTTTGGGTTCTTACAGTATGATACTCTCTCTGCTTCCTGGACTTGATTGACTATTTCCTTTCCCATGTTAAGAAAGTTTTTAACTATAATCTCCTTAAGTATTTTCTCAGACCCTTTCTTTTTCTCTTCTTCTTTTGAGACCCCTATAATTCAAACATTGGTGTGTTTAGTGTTGGCCCAGAGGTCTCTGAGGCTGTCCTCAATTCTTTTCATTCTTTTTTCTTTATTCTGCCCCATGGCAGTTATTTCCACCATTTTATCTTCCAGCTCACTTATCTGTTCTTCTGCCTCAGTTATTCTGTTATTGATTCCTTCTAGAGTATTTTTAATTTCAGTAATTGTGTTGTTCATCATTGGTTCTTTGCTCTTTAGTTCTTATAGATCCTTGTTTAATGTTTCTTGTATTTTCTCCATTCTGTTTCCGAGATTTTGGATCATCTTTACTATCATTACTCCGGTCTTTTTGAGGTACGTTGCCTATTTCGTCTTCATTTATTTGGTCTTGTATGTTTTTACCTTGCTTCTTCATCTGTAACAGTTTTTTGTCGGTTCATTTTTTTTTTTTTTTTTGATGGGTGGGGTTGTATTCCTGTCTTACTTGTTGTTTGGCCTGAGGCATCCAGCACTGGAGTTTGCAGGCAGTTGGATAGAGCTGGGTCTTGGTGGTGAGATGAGGACCTCTGGGAAGCCTCACTCTGATTAATATTCCCTGAGGTCTGAGGTTCTCTGTTAATCCAGCAGTTTGGACTCGGAGCACCCACCACAGGAGCTTGTGCCTGACCTCCGGCCTGGGAGCCAAGATCCTGCAAGATTCTTGGTGCGGTTAAAAAAAAAAAAAAAAAGGAAGAAAGAAAAAAAGGAGCAGTACAATATCAAAGAGGAAAATTAGAAAGATAAAAATTATATTAGGAAAAATAAAACTATAATTGAAACAACTGCAACAAGGTAAAATTAAACCACAACAGAAAAAAGAAAAAAAAAAGTGGGTGGGGGGGAACAAGCCAAACTGAGAGAATAATAACAAAGTATATAGAATAAAATAAAATTAGAAAAATAAAAGATTTATTAGGAAAAATAAAAATATAAAAGAATCCACAACAGTGAATCATCAAGGTAAAACAACTCCAATCTAAAAGTGGGAAAAAGAAGGAAAAAATTAAAAAATAAGCCTTGGCTATGGGGGTGGAGTATAGGTGTGGTGGGGTGGAACTTAGGCAGGGGCAGAGTTTAGGGTGGGGCAGGACCTAGGCCGGTGGGGGGGTGACATTTGAGCATGGGGTGGGGCCTTGCCTCAGGACCCAGTAGACTGGAAAAGTTCCTGGGGGCGGGTCCTAGGCTGGGTGACATTCAAGCATGGGGTGGGCCCTCTGCTTAGGATCTTCACAGAAGGGGAGAGGCAGCACTTGGAAAGGAGGGCCTCTGGAGTGTAGAGTTCTGGAGTTTGGAGGTAGCTGCATGGCAGGAAGGAGGCTCCGAGGGCAGAGGATTAGACCTGGGAGCCCAACAGGCTTCCCGGTGCCTAAGTGGACAGGGAAAGCCCTGGCCCATTTCCCTTTGCTCCCCTCCCCCACCGTCTCCCACAGGGTCTCCCCCAGCGCCACTGGACCCCTAAACATGGGTGGGTCCCGCTGGGTGTAGGAACTCTTCTGCTCCCCCAGCCACCCCTCAGGGGTGCAGGTCCCCGAGGTCTGGCCTTTACCTTTGCTCCCCCTTCCCTCCTTCCCACTCCCCCAGGACCCAGGTGGCTGGAGGGGGCCTCAGTAGGCAGAGGATCAGGCCCAGGATCTCAGCAGGCTCCTGGGGGCCCAAGTGGGCAGGGGAAACCTGGCCACGCTCCCTTTTTATCCTCTGCCCTCCCAGTGGTTCCCCAGTTTCCCACTGCAGGTGTGGGATCCCTTCCCCTCCCCCAGCCGCCCCTCAGGGGCCCAGTGTCATCCCGCCTCCACTCCTCCTCCCCCTCACTCCCCCCACGCCCCACGCCCTACCTGGTTGCTGGGGGTTTTCCTATCCCTTTAGGTGTGCCCGGGCCCCCTCTGGTGCCTGGTAGGTGCCCTCGTTGTGAGGAGACGTGAATTCCGTGTCCTCCTTGTACACCATCTTGACTCCTCCCTGAGGTTGATTTATTCTTAATTTTTTCAAAAAAATATTTTTGCTAATGTGAATTAGAACCTTTTTTTCCCCCTCATTACACTTTAAACTGGTTGAACCTAATTATTTAGATTTTATTTTTTCAAAAGATGCCTTATTCCAAATTTTGTTGTTGCTCTGTCATGTATCTGATTTTTAGTCAAAGGTTCTTTCTTGGAATTTTCCTAAATATGTTATATTCTTATTTGCTGGGAGGCCTCTGCACATGCTATTTGTTTTGCCTGCAACATTCTCTACTGTTTTCTCCTCTTATGACCTCTTTATACCCTACTCCCTATCCTTTTTGCCTAGCCTGATACTTATACATACCTATATATACTTCTCTGGGAGGATTTCTTGATACCTTTCCTCTTTTCAGAGTTGGAAGAAAGATAGTTGCCCCCAATTGTCACCATAATACTAATACTAATGTCACCATAAAACTAATACTTGGCTCTTTTTAGTGTGGATCATATTTACATATGCGATCCCCTTAATCACAATGTAATCTCTTTAAGGCCAGGGAGTGTTTAGGTACCATTCCATTCCTAGTACCAAGCACAGTGCCTAGCACATGAGCTTTAAATTATATATATGTTGATTAAGAAAGGAATAAGTCAGTTAAACTATGATTAATAAACTAATGAATGAGTTAATAAACTATTAAATGAGTTGATTAATGAATTCACTAATGAATGAAAATAAATCAACAAAGTTCAGGTTTGCTGGACAGCATTTCCTGCCCACTATACGTAGCCAATCCACTTCCTTCTCAGCTCATGTTACTGGCCATGTTCACATGTTTGACTCTTCCTATTGATTTATTCCACAACTTTTTCCATTATACGTATCTGTGAAAAAAGTCACTGTCCAAAAAATGTAAGAATAGTAAAATTCCTTCACATCGAGCGTGGTTATTGTATACATACTGATGTGGGATAAGGATTCTGGAATATATCATCTCATATCAAGACTTGAGTTATTCTTCCCTTTCTCCCACCAAACCCAAAATATTTTCTTTGTTACAACCATATTGAAAACTGTTTTTCAGAATCGGTGAGAGAAGATAATGGATGTTACATAATTGGATAACCAGCCAAGGGATGTTTCAGCACAAAAAATTTTGATATTTTCATTTGTTAATCAGAAAAAAATTAAATAGTAAATAATGAAGCCTATACTTCTATTCTGATTTATTAAAACTCTGATGCTTCATGGTTCTTAAAATAGTAATAGTCCCTTTAATATCCTACTTGAGATGTATAAGTGGCTATGCAACTGATTTCTCTTTATAGAAACACGTTATTTAAATGTGTCTTTTAGTAATTTTCAATTCTAATTTGTAGATTTCCTGTAACATTACCATGTCTACAGGAAAAGTGGATGAACTAAGTATATAAGTGTAGCCTTTATTGAGAATATTTTCAAAAGTAAAAATTAGTGATTATTTGATACTAGGGCAAATTAACCATGCTTAATGATTTCATCAACCATTTATATGCATTTGAACATGTAAATTCTTGAGTGTATTTTAGCATTAAATTATCCATTCTTGAGTTTTGGCCATGCTACACTATATTCGAGAAATTTGGCCAAGGCTGTCTTGTCAAGATGCCAAGATTAAGGCAAGAGAATTAATATATGATGACCTGGACATCTGTAGGATGGTAAAGAGGAAGTCAGAAATAATTTAATTTAATAACACATCCAGGTCAATTAAAAAGTAGTTATCTAAGTGTGTAAATTGAAACTTACTGTCAATATTGTGTGTGTGTGTGTGTGTGTGTGTGTGTGTGTGTATGTAATATGTATAAGGATAAAGGAAAGAAGGACCATGGATGGAATCCTGGGAAATACCAATATTGAAGGAGCTTGGTAGAGAAAGTGGAATCATAAAGTGTGCTCAAGGAGAAGGAAAGAAGCCCAGGGTACTTTGATGCCACTGAAGCTGATGGATAGGACAGTAAGAAGGGAGAAAATGGCCAAAGATCATGAACTATAGAGAATTTAAGTATTTCTATGAGGTTTTTGTGTCCCCGTGGGGGAAAAAACATAGTGGCATCAATCATGGGTCTAGGAACTTGGAAATATTATTCACTTTTCCTGAATGTAGTAGAGAATAACATTTTGCCGTCACAAAGCTACAAGATATCCTAGAGAATAATTTTATCCTATGAAATGCATGGACACAATGACCAAAGAATTGAAATTCACACTAGGAGCTCCTTAGGGACTGGGGATGTAATTTATTTATGTCTTTATTTCTAACACATAGTGAAGTCCTTGACACCTTCTTGGTGCTAACAAGTGCTTTTGGATAGAATTGAATTAAACCACTTATTTCATTTCACACTCATTTCTTTTATAGCAATGGAAACTATACATTGTGGTACTGGTGTCTAGGATTGCTTGCTGGAACTAACTGTTAAACTTTGCCCTCCCCATTGCAACGCAAAGTAAAATTGAGGGAAATCAGAATCCTTTTAGAAATTGGAGCCTGGCAAAGAGAAAGAAGGAGATTAAATCATTCCTATGCTTTTTTTGTGTTATAGGTTTTCTATTACAAATGTAGTTTTAAAATGGCATTGTATGGGTCATGCTTTTCTATGTAGAAATACTCATTCAAAATTAACTGTATAGAGAGAGTTAAACTATTTTCCATGTTGGAAAAACAATGAAAGGCATTTTTCTGAAATCTCATTAAAATGGCCTTTAATTTCATAGTCATTTTTATCCAGAGCACTGCAGGTAAATTTGAAGACATGTATTAGAAAGCCTATAAAAGAGGTTTATTAAAAAATTCATAATTGCATCCTGTTTTAATGCCTTTTGTTTGGTTTAACTTTAAAACTGATTGAAAGTTGCTCAAATGGCCAGAAGCATTTTTGTTGTTGTTCCTAAAATTATGTTCATATGGAAAGTGAAGGCTGATAAGCAGCAGAATTTCAAATAAATTAATTTCAGTTTTCTCAGAAGGAGGTTTTGCACTATGAAAAAAAAAAGTGTCTTTTTTCCTCTACTGAAAAAAATGAACAGATGTAAATTTGTTATTTGAGTAGTTCCAATCAGTCCTCTGCAGATTTCCAATTACTATGACTTAAGAATTATTTCCTAGATACACCAGGAAATACAGTAATATTGTCTTCCATTTAATTTTTTTTTTTCTCTTACACAAAACGTAACTGATTTTGCCTGTGTTTTGGAGAAGTTGCTTAAAGTATAATTGAAGTTGGAGGCCATCTGGGTATTCAGATGATGATGAATTTTAAAAATTAATATCTTGTCATCTGCTGCTTATTTTTCTCTTATGTTATTCATATAAATATGTACTAAATTATTACTGTCGCTAAATTATATCTCATATCACTCCTTTCAATTCTTTGCTCCAAACAATTGCATGGGGCTCCCCAGTTGCGCTATTTAAACTGCAGCCCCTCCACTGCTCTCACACTCCTGTTCTCCTTTACTTAATTCCTTTTTTTTACATTACATTTATCACCTTCTAGTGAACTTTATAATTTCCTATTTAGCTCTATATAATGGTATTAAAATAAATACAAATGTATAGTTTACTTTGTGTATTGCTAACATGTAAGCTCCCTGAAGACAGGGTTTATATATATGTGTCTCCTAAGTGCCTAGCCCAGTGCTATGCTCACAGAAACAAGCTCAATAAATATATGTTGTATGTATATTTATGTGTGCTTTCCACGATTTAGATACATCCATTTTCCTTAAGCTCTTTGTGTGTGAAGAGTGCATCAAGGATTATTTCAGAGACTTGCCTCCCTGCTTTTTCTTTCTTCCTCTGTCCCTGTTTACCTCTGTAGAATCAGAGACCGAAGGATGCCCTTTCTCTTTACGCCTCCATTGCTTGCAATTACAGTGCCCCTAAGTTGACTTTGCCCCAGGCACCCTTGTAGTTGGAAATGACTAGTTAGGGGTTGGATGAATGGCAAGAGGGAGGAGTGATCCCATCTTGCAGTTCTGATTATAAGGAGAACACTGTGAGGAAATGCTCGCCAATCATCTAGAGAAGAACAACCAGATCCAACCTGGTCAGTGTAACCACATCTCATCATCAGACTCAGAAAATGACAGGCAGACACTTTTCTTAGAGAATAGAAATTTCAGCTTAGGGGATTAATCTGAGCTGTCCTGAAGTCTAAAGGTAGTCCAATTTTGAACGCCATTTATATTCTGTGAATAGCCTTCGGTTTTTCATTTTAATGACTGTGTGTGTGTGTGTGTGTGTGTGTGTGTGTGCATGTGCATGTATGTGTATCCCCTGTATCTTTGCCTAATTCATGTAAAATTCTCAGAAAATCCTCTAACTCCTCAAAGACCAGATTTCGGGGTGGGTGCAGACCTGGGATGTCAAATGAGTACTCAGTCTCCTGAAACTTAGGGTTGAAGAAGAAAATGGAACTGTAATCAAAAGCAACAACTGGGCTTCCCTGGTGGCTCAGTGGTTGGGAGTCCGCCTGCCTATGCAGGGGACGCGGG
>NW_006788426.1:405836-407822 GCF_000442215.2 Lipotes vexillifer | reverse complement strand
AAAAAAAAAAAAAAAAAAAAAAAAAAAAAAGCAAGAACTGACATCGAGGAACGAAGAGCAAGCTGGCCAATTTCTAGACTCTGTTCTAAAAAAAGTAATGGGAAGCATTCAGAGGTGAGAAGTTTCTCTGGGAAGGGCCAGTACCTTTATAAAATATGAGGGTGGAGTCAACAGAAAAGATAAGACAATAAAAAGCAAGTGGCGCTGAAAGTATTCACCCATTTTTCTTCTCTTCTTGAAGCACCTCAATCCCCAACTTTCCATCATTCCGTTCAAATCTTCTGGCGCTCCGCCAGCTCTTTTTCCTTGTCTCCAGCCACTGATTTGCCTCTGGTTCCCACTGCTAGGACCTGTAAATGATGACTCCTGACACAAATAGATCCTTGCTCTCTTGATCCTTGAGTTGGGTGAAGGGACATCTCTTCTCAGCACCAAAATTAAACCTGCAAGGGCAGTTTTAGGAACATTGTTATAAATGGTGTTTTCTTTCAATTCTTCAAGTACCGCAGGATAAGCCCATGAGTGAATTGTTTCTAGGTTGTAAAATCTATTCCAGGCCAAAAGAGATAGGCTAAGACTTTCATTTTTGGAACTGCTCATGCCTGTTCTTAAGTTGGAAACTGCTGGTTTGACCTAACACCTATTCCTGATGGTCTGTGAGATACATGATACCTTTTCCTCTTTCATAATTTATTGCTTCAACAGCAGACTTTTGTTAGAGCCCTGCTGTTAAGGGACAAAGAAAACACCCACTTTGTTGAACATTTATGTTTAAAGTGAGTGCATTGCACTAAATCACTGTGTGCCCATGGGAACATCTCTAACCCAAATTATAACCATATCTGTGATGGAATCAGGCCCTGTTTCTTTTTTTCTTTTTTGGTAATATTTTTTTGAGTGTGTTGATTCCTGTGGAATTCACAAATGTTCTGTTTTGGTTTTTTTTTTTCCCAGTGCCTGAACAAACTAGTTTTAAGTTAGGTTTCCTTCTGTGGACTTCTACAGTGCATCAGACTGTATCATGGTACCCTGTACACAACTTGGTTACTGCTTTTTAAATTATCTCTCTTTTCTGCCAGTCATTAAAATCTCTATAATGGCACTTTCAAAATATATTTTGAATGAATGCATGAACAAATCAAGAGTCTCATTACATTGACTTTTACTGAGCAGGTCAAGCTTTGGCCTACTCCTGTGTCCCAGCTTGGGGTTCCTCCACAGTGATTGTACACCATCCAATTGATAAATGTCTCTCCTTCAAAAAATGACATAATAATTAGTCGTCGATTTTGGATAGCCCCTGTAAATAGCAAAGAATAAAAGCAAGTCTGTATATAGGTTTAAAGTTCCATCACTGGTGGTCAATGCCTTTAAATTGTCTTAGGTATGCTTTAGTTCTTAATTTTGCTTGTTTTAAATCACAAAATTCTCTTAGAGAATGAGGAAATATTTGAAAGAGATTTGACTGTGGTCCCAGAAAATATATATAGACCTACCTGAATAATATTTGTTTTCGCGGGGAGAAAAGGAGTGGGGAAAAGAGAAAAGTTTCACTTTTTTAAAAATTTAACTCTCACCTTTGCACCATGAAGGCAGCTTTGTGAAATATTAAGGGCATGGGTTTTGTCATTAAACAGACTTGGATTCAGATCTCCCATTTATTGGTCCTGCACTTGGTCAAATTGCTTAATCCTTATTCTTCATCTGCAAAATTGGGCTCTGATATCACGTAGTGTTGTAGCAAGGATTAAATAAATTTCCTGGAAATTTGATATAATTGTTTAATAATAAAAGCTAAAAAGTTTGTTAGCTGTTAATTTCATTCCATTTCTAACAGCTCACAGCTCTCTTGTGTGAGGATATTGCTTACACTCACTGGTAAATATTTCCATTAAGAGAAGTAGGTCTTGAGCACAAGAATAACTCAGGGAAACCCCTTTATATATAAAGTTGTATTAATCAAGAGTCTCCAGAGAAACTGAACCG
>NW_006788426.1:401118-405686 GCF_000442215.2 Lipotes vexillifer | reverse complement strand
GAACCGCTATTGTGTGTGTGTGTGTGTGTGTGTGTGTGTGTGTGTGTGTGTAGTAAAGAGATTTATTGTACATCATTGATTTATGAAATTATGAAGGTTGAAAAGTCTCATGATCTGCCCTCTGCAAGCTGGAGACCCAGGAAGGATGGTGGTGTAAATTCCAGTCTGAGTCTGTAAGCCTAAGAACCAGGATTACTGAGGGCAGATCAGTGTCCCAGCTGAGATATAGAGAAAGAAATCTTCCTATTCTCTTTTTTGTTCTATTCAGACCCTCAACAGATTGGATGATGCCCACCTAAAATGGGAAAGGCAATATGCTTTACTCCATCTGCTGAATACAATGCTAATCTTCCTGAAACGTCCCCACAGACATACTCAGAAATAATGTTTAACTAGTGTTCTGGGTATCCTATGATCCAATGAAATTGACACATAAAATTAACTATCACACCAAGTATATTGGTTATGATGCATTTCTTGGTGAAGTTGACTTGGCATTGGAGGCTGTAGTTTACCCACCTTTGAAGCAAATCCAAGATGTTTATATATTGGGATGGGCATGTATAAATACAGAAAGAGAGAAGAGAAATTTGTTGATACAGAAAATGGAAAAGCACTGGGTGTATGAGCAGGAGAGAGAGGGCAATTATAAATGCTTAAACTAAGAACAGGTACATATTCCCAGTGGACTAATATGGGAAAAGACATAGAAAGACATGTGACTTGAAGCCTGGCGGCTCTGAATTTGAGTCTCATCTTAAGACTTTCTAGTTGTGTTATCATGGGCAAGTTGTTTAATTTCTATCTCTGATGTTTTCATATCTCTAAAGTAAAAAGTAATATTTGAAATTGCTAATTTTAATTATGAAAAGAAATAATATGGAAAACACACACTGAGTGTTAATTCTCTTTCTTCCTATTAAGTGCTGTTTTTTAACTAGGAAAGTATATTCACACCTACTATTATTGTATGACATGTAGAGGAAAATACAGCCGTAATTATATATTCAGAAGACAGGTATAAAGTGAGTTATGCATATATTAATATACAATGTAGTCTGTGTATCCCAGATCCAACAAAATTAGCTATGTAGATTTGAGTAGCCATTCTGATTTTGGGGCTCCTTATTTGTAAAATGGGGATTATACCTTTATAGGTTTATTGAGATAATTACATAAGATAATAATCGTGAAGCATTTTGTTCAGGACGTGTTACAGAGTAGCAGTGAACTTTTATGGGATAAAGGCTTATTTAGATGTCATAGTCCAGACTCTAACTCAGAAGAAGTATCTTCGTAATGAATGCTCCATTTAACTGAGTCTTCATGTATTTTTCAGACATGGTACTATAGTGAGGATACATTTCTCTTTCTTTAGACCCTAAGCAAAAACTAATTTTAAAATAAAAAAGTTAATAAAAGCTACAACTTGTTCATTTTCCCCCTAATATGAATTGATGAGGTTTTTAGTAATGTGTTGGAAATATAAAAACAGTTTTTTGATTGGATGCCTACTGCCCCATATTTGATAGGTTAGAATAAAAAATAATCATCTTTATGAAACAGGATGTCATTACTGTACTTTATTCAGTTGTCAAAGTCTAAACAAAATCCAATTTAGAACAAATAAACAGGTCTGTGTCAAAAGAAAGATACCAGAGAGGAGGCTTAACTGTATTTTCTGAAACTGTATTACTTGGCAGTTCTGTGACTCTTAGAAGTGATACCCAGTGAAACGGGTTTCAGCTTTGGGGAGCTATGTAATAGAATCCTGTGTGCGCATCTGTCTAGTTCACGTCACATGATTGTTGTCTTTTTCTCCATCTCCATTTCCATTCTTCTTCATGCAATAAAAGTATGGAGTGGGGAAACAACTTGCTCATTGCTCAGTGAGATTTAACCTTTTCAAGAAGTGACATCTTTTTATTTTGCTCAGAGTACATACGGTATATAATTATCATGTATAATAACCTAGCAGTAGTTTAAAATTAGTATCCAATTAAATTATGCTTTTTGTAACACACATACTATTATTCTAATAAATTGAAATTGTGTGTTTTAAGTAAAAAGTTAACTGTTTATATTCCCTTTCTCTCTCAGTGCTTTTCTAGTTTAATTAAAAGAAAAGGAGAGAAGGAAAGTTGAGTTTATGATTTGAGAAAAAAAATATGAGTAGAGAGAATTCTTTTGTGTGGTCCTCAAATACAAAATCTATTATCCTAGGGTGACCTGAAAGCCATAGATGTGCCATGTGAGACCAGAAAATTTATATAACTTTGTCTCTGGAATCTCCCATGGAACTCAAATTCAATCACTTATATCTCACTTATATCTTTTTTCTGAGATTAAAATCCTACCTATTTCTATTTCATGTGATAATGCCTATGAATCTGCTTCTTTCTAGTTATTTGAGGATTGAGAGGATTAACTAAAATGCTTTTATATTAAAAAATGCTACTAATGTCATCACTCTTTTGGGCAAAGAGTGATAACTCTGACCACTCTGATGTCTAGACATTTAATTTAAGAGTTCCAATTTCATGTCCCTATTACACTCTAAAATTGTATAAGTTTAATTGAATATTTTAATTGCAAATTTCGTACTTGGCAAATTGCCTCATCTGGTTATCACTCAAAACCAGACAACACATACTTTGTATTCATTAAATATAATTAATAGAAATTTTCCTTAAAATTCTCTATAAGAGCCATACTTGATATTACATATTTTAGTTTTTAAAAAAACAAAAGAAAAACTGAACAAAACAATGCATGTGCTTTTATATATATTTTTTTTAATTTTTAAATTTTATTTTATTTTTTTATACAGCAGCTTCTTATTAGTTATCCATTTTATACATATTAGTGTATATATGTCAATCCCAATCTCCCAATTCATCACACCACCAACCGCCGCCACTTTCCCCCCTTGGTGTCCATACATTTGTTCTCTACATCTGTGTCTCTATTTCTGCCCTGCATACTGGTTCATCTGTACCATTTTTCTAGGTTCCACATACATGCATTAATATACGATATTTGGTTTTCTCTTTCTGACCTACTTCACTCTGTATGACAGTCTCTAGATCCATACACATCTCTACAAATGACCCAATGGAATATTACTCAGCCATAAAAAGGAACGAAATTGGGTCATTTACATGTGCTTTTTTATCAGTAGAGAAGAGATAAGAAAGTAAGTGATAAGAAATCCCAAATAACATTAGCTTAAACTAGTTAAAATTGTATTCTCTGTACAGAGAAGTCCAGAGGTGTGCAGTCCCAGGGTCATGGGAAATTTTTATAAAGGGCTCAGTTTCCTGGGCTCCTTTCAGTTTGCTCTCTACCATCTTCAGAACAGGGCTTTTCTCTACCATCCTCAGAACTGGGCCTCCACCTATAGTCAGCAGGACAGAGGAAGGGTAAGGGAGAACATGCTCCCTCCTCTTTGAGGACTTCTCCTAGAGGTCCTCTGGATACTGTGCTTTCATTTCATTGGATAGAATTTAGTCACATGATCAAGACTCCTGTACTGATTGATTCTGGTTCTTTGTATGTATTCAGTGGCTTGTGCATATTAGATACTTAATTTCTAAGCTCTTGTGTCACCCTAAACCTTGGCATTACGGCAGTTGATTCAAGTAGTAGTAATTTATTCATTTTACTTACAGCTTCTGTTTTTAAAAAGGACTTTGCGTTTCATTCCATTTACTGCTGGGATAGTCACTTGAGATTTTTGCCTGGTACCTGTTTTATCAAGCAAGATTTGGGGGCATTTGTGTGTTATGAGTTTGACATGCTGTTAATTATCACTTCTGTCTGATAGTAGAGATTAACGATTTATGTTTCCAAATATCCTATTATGAACATAGACTAAAACTAGGCATTAATCTTGGAAAAACAGAAGATATGCAACTGTAATGCCATTTCACAATTAAATTATATAAAATCTCATTATTAGAGTCATTAGCTGAATTAGCAAAATCAATTATTAAATTTGAATTAATGCAAAGTTTGAATATGATGCCAAGCCAATGCCAATTAATTTCAGTTGGGAAATTTCAGATGCATGAATACTTTAGGAAAACATTGAACACCTAAAACATATAATAATGTCTTATCTCTGAGGAAAGAAATCTTAGTTTCAGAGTACCTACATGTGTTAAAGGATAATCAAACAAAATAAAATTCAGAAAAAAAGTCTCAATTTAACATGAACATGATGTTTTTGTTAGTATTTGGACCTTAGGGATTATCAATTATTTTGTGAACCATTGCCTGTAAACATTAAGCTATCTGATTTATTTTGATGACTAAGAATTTTTGCCCAGGGAATAACCAAACAACTTATTACTGAAATATTCTCAATAATATAATCTTAATTTTAAGTTGTTTTAGCTTTTCAGTTTCCAGAAGGCTTCTAACATAGATTGTCATTTAATTTCCATGAAGCTTGTCATTACTGCTACTGGTAGATTAAAATACTATCCTCTGTAACTTTGAGTTTTCATAAACATGGTGGCCTGATCTGTCTGGAACTCCGTTCCCTGCATGCTTGCCTTCCCTAC
>NW_006788426.1:372740-401108 GCF_000442215.2 Lipotes vexillifer | reverse complement strand
TCCCTACACACCTCACCTGACCTGTCATCGTGGAAAAGTGTCCCTTTTGTGGGTTCCCAGAACACTTTATGCTTCATTTACACTGTATTGTGAGTGTTTGATCATCTGTCTTCACCATGAGATAGTTCATTCAAAAAATATTTACCTATTGTTTGGTAATCTTATTCTCAATGTTTAATATGGTGTAGGAATGCCACAAATTATGCTTTAATTAAATTGAAAAAAGAAAGAAAGCTACTATCCTTTAGTATTTCCCTGGTCTTAACAGCTCATGGCTCTGTAAACCACATCCTGTTTCACCCATGTTCTGAGTAAATGTCCGCTTAGTTTACTGCAATTCATATTCTTGAAAAGTATACTTCTGCTGATGTGCTTTATTAATACCAATTTTCGAACATGTCGGATTTCAACAATTTTTAAAGACCTTTGTTTGAACCTGAGGCAGGTAGCTCTACTAGAAGATTTGTATGTTTTGGCAGTTCTGTATTGAGGGCAACCTCCTACAAAGAGCCACTGAGATTTTGTTTGTATGTACTGACAGCAGTGGGGAAGGGCATGCTTTTTAAAATAATTTAGAAATTTTATTTTTTTGCCTTTTTAAATGAAAAGTCAGTAGAAATGATGATAGATTAGATTTTTATTGAAAAAAAATTTATTCCCTGTAGTTTGCTTTTTTCCATTCTATATTCTTTACATAGTTCATGTATGTGGTTAGCAAGGACATGAGGACCTTATGTTCTGAACAAATATGTTGCAGTTAGTACGTATGAAATGCTAAATGTGGTTTCTTAACCTCAGCACTATTGACATTGGGGGCCAGATAAATCTTTGCTTTGGGGGGCTGTCTTGTGTCTTCTAACATGTTTACATATTTAATGGCATACCTGGCCTCTACCCACTAGATGCCAGTAGCATCCACCCACTTGTGACAACCATAAACGTCTCCAGACATTGCCCAGTGTCCCCTGGGAGACAAAGTCACCCCTGGTTGAGAAATATTGTACTAAAAAATGTTCCCTGCGCCATCCCTCTGTGTGACTAGTTTCTTCCAAAGAATGAGGCAGGCTGGACAGGATTGTCTAGGTGTGGTTATCATGCTGTATTTTATGAGGTGGAAAATGACAGGGCTGTAATACATTAGTACTGGGGAGCCCATGAGGCTGAATACATCACTTTCAAGGTTTATGGGCTTTAGGTACAGTTTCAAAGATATGCATTCATCTCCTCATGTTCTTTTTGTCTAACCTAACAGCATATTTGTCCTTTAGAAATGTAATTATGTGCAGACTAATTAGTGGGTGATTGCAGTTATTTAGGTGACAGGAAAGGTAAAAAGGGCTCTGCAGATCTGTAAAAGTGAACCTTGAGGGGCCAGAGTAAAGAGCCTTAGAAAGTAAAATAAGAATTGGTAGGCTTTGGAAACTTTTTAAACCTGGGATTTTGAGGGTAAGTGAAAAGTCACGAGTGATAACCAGGTTTCTGATTTTAGCAACTGATGTAAAGGATGGTTCTAATTGTTGAGGAAAGATTTTTTTTCTTCTTTTATCTCTTTCATTTATCTCTTTATTTTTGAGTGGGAAATACTGCTTTCAATTTTTGGATGTGTTGGTTTTGAAATTCCAGCTAATAAGCACCTAGATTGATGTGGTTGAGTAAGCTGTTGAATTTTCAACAGATCTGGATGTCAGGAAGGAGATCGCTAGTTTAGAATTGAGAACAGTCTGCATATGAGCTGCATGTATGCATGTTGTCATGCAGAGACAGTACTTACCAAGAAAAGGAGAAAAAGACAAAGACCTGGGAAATACCAACTTCTTTTAAAGGAATATATGAATAAAGATACACTTTTCTTGATTCTTGGAAGGATAGTGTCAGGGACAGAGAATAAGGAAGACTGGTTTTCCAGAAGCCGAGGAAACACAAGAGTTTCAGGAAGGAAAATGGGTTTAATAGTCACAGATGCTACAGTTGAGTAGGTGATTCTTATAAGCAAACTATTTCGGGAGTTTGATAATTAGTGGAAATTCGATTATGACATTTCAGCAGAATTCTGGGAAGGAGCCTAAACTGGATTTAGGGGTAAATGGGATTTGAGTCATTGGCCATGTGCGCCACAGACTATTCTTAGAGGAACTCTGACTTTGAGGGGAAGAACGACAGTAAGAGGTGGTAGTTAAGAGGTGGATGCAGGAATGATAAGGTGGTAGGGTTTTATCTTCCGCTCTATGCTAAGAGGCACACAAACATTTTTGTAGTCTTAAGGGAAAGGAAGTTGCAATGGGGAAAAAGATTGAAGATATTGGGTAAAAAGGGGCTCGTGGAAGGACTTTAGTTCCTAAGGAAAGTAGAAAGACTCGGATTAAGATGGATTTCTCGTCTGATGACATTGGCCTTGTATCAAAGAAGAAACACCTCTTTATCTGAACCTCAAAGGAAAGTGACAAAGACAATTAAGGTTGTAGATATGTTTCTGAAATGAGATAATGTGTATGAGCTTAGCTAACTGGAAAGCATTGTGTCAAAATTATTTTTATAAAGAATATTATTCCTTTTTGGAAAGTATGTGAGTGTTCTTTATCAGTTTTACTTGCTTTTAAAGACAACTGAACTTTTTCACAGACTCTTGAATACCGCAGGGAGCTTTGTTTTTCCTTGTTCCTAGCAACTGAAAAGTACACTTAACAGCAAAGCATATCAATTTCATTATCAAATTGTTGCTCTAAATTTTCTACAGATATGTACATTTCTGTGTATATGTAACTGTTAATGTGGTTTGGAACAGTTTCATTTATTCAAATGACTGTTTTAACAAATAATAGAAATAATGAGGTTAATATCTGCTAATGACACATGTGAGCAAACTTTAATTTCAAAATGATTTACTTCATTATTTTTCAATCATGCCCATTAAGTAAAAAGCTGAGTATTTAAAAAATACTCTACAAAATGATGAGTTTTTATCAGTGGCCTTCTCATTTTGCAAACCTCCATTTTACTGCCTTTTGGAGGCCTCAGGAGCTGGCAAGTGGAATCTGCAGTTTGAGGTTCATGACAGTAGTACCCGGGTCCAAGAGAGGTGCCAAATGTCTATAAAACACTTGCTGATTATACGAGAATAGGGATAGGCCAGAAAGCCCTCTGTGAGAACTTTCAGAACTTAGTCCAGTTCCTTGACACTGTATTTTCACAGACATGATTATAATTGATTCTCACTTGTCATGAGGGCAGGGCCTGGAAATACTGGGATAATCCATGTGGCCACGCACTGCCAGAGGAGCCTCCTAGGGAGGCCCAGAGTCTGAGGGTCTGTAGACAAAAGCGTGTCTCACACCAGTGAACTGAACTTCGCCCAGTGTTCTGAAATTTAAGCTTATTTGACCAAATCCAAATAATAAGGAAATAACAATGTGGTTGGTCTTCAGTCTTTGATGGAATCTGATAAGATTCTGACTCTATACTATTGATCCAGATTACCTTTTGCCTTTCAAGCAGTCATGGGCCAATATTTCCCAAGCAATATGGCCAGTGGGAGAGGCGTCTCAGGTTTAAATGTATATATGTGTATCAGGGCCTTAGACAGGTTTCCTTTCTGAAGTGATGAAAAACTGTGCATGCTCCAAGGAGAAATCCAGGTGGTTTGTAATTCTAGTGGGAGAGAAAAGATTGCTGGAAAGGGGAAATTTCAGTGGGGGCAAAGAGCTTTCTGAAAATACTTCTTAATACTTTCTAATGTAACGTAAATGCAGCTGATCCCTCTCTAGTGTTTTCTCTCCTGAGTAATCATTTCCTCCTATTTAGAATTTATTTTTATAGTACCTCGCCATTTTTATGGCCCCATTAACCATTTTTATTTTTGAAATATAAAATGAAAATTTGATTTTATGTATAGTAATACAGTCTTGTCTCCAAATTTCTGTTTTTCTCATGCAGAGGGTTACTTCTGCAAGAGAACAGCAGGTTTGCAGAAGCACTACATTATTATAAATTGGCGATCGGGAGCAGGCCTACGCTGGCTTGTAAGTAACATTCAAGTCCTTTTAAAATATCCCTCCCTCCCCCGCCCCCTTCGTGAAAATGGTGACTTAAAGCCTCACAGATTAAAAAAAATGGTAACTCTATTTCTGAATCCTTGCCAATCAAATTATGAGACTTTAACAATTACATCTCTCTCAATTTTAATATTTTGGTGCCTGTTTATCATGTTAATATATTAAGATAAATATAACTTTTATTCATCTAGATATTAAGCTCAAAATATCCTGACTCCTTGAAGGCAGAGACTCATATATCTTTTTTCAGCGATACCTGTACTTCTTACTACATTGTTGTTCTTTTGTATATTTGTTCCCTGGGTATTTATTTCTTGGTTTTCTTTTAAAGTCAGAAATAATGCATAGAAACAAAACGAAAGTAAAGATAACTTTATTGTTTCCATAGTGTACATCATCTTCTCAACATTTGTATTTCCACTTGTGTCCCCTCAGCTGCATACTTAAACACCGGGATTATTCTAATGAACCAAGGAAAGACAGAAGAAGCTCGACGCACGTTCCTGAAGTGTTCTGAGATCCCTGACGAAAACCTAAAGGACCCTCATGCCCATAAGAGCTCGGTCACCAGCTGTCTGTACAACCTGGGGAAACTCTATCATGAGCAGGGACACTATGAGGTCAGGCCAAAACCTCTGCCTTATTCCTCCCCCTTGTTCTGATCTAGTCTCAATGTTTTCTACCTACGATCTCATTGTAGGGACACTGATCATTTAAGAAGCTAATAAGTGTTTTTATTAAAAGAGTTTTATGGTGAAATTCTTTTGGAAAAAAACTGCTTAAGCAAAACTTAATAGATTTCTTCACTGTGAATTTCTCAGCGTAATTATGACTCCTCAGGAAAAGGAAATAACATGCATTGCAGCTCAAGCTTATTTGCTCACCATCTCTTTGATTTTACAATTCAAGACGCATTATTATTTTTATCTATATCCTTTTTTTGATGTTAAAAAAATACATTTTTGTACTCTGCGTATTGAGTAAATGATTTGATATACATCCTACTCGTTTCTTTTCATTCTTTTTAAAACAATAACCCAATGAAAACTAATTTTATTGTGTTTTTGAATTGGGGAGAGGGGAAAGGTGATGGAGACAGGGTCTTGTATGGGAAGTTGGGAGGTTGACCCAGTCCGGTGTTCCCTGTCTCTCTCACGAAGCCTGCCTGCATGGGTTTCTTCTCTCCCATTCAGTATGGCTCCTCCCTCCTCAAATGACACCCACACACACTCTTACACAATGTATTAAGACTGCAATGTGAGGGTGAAAATAGAATTTTAAAAATAATTGCATTTAATGATCTCAGTAGGTCTCAGTAGCTAGAAGATTCGTTAGTTGATATTTTATTTAGATCCTACTTGATCGCCTGACTTGAAGTACCTACAGATTTTAGGTGACTATGGGTGACTTCTGGTTATTTTATTGCATAATCTATGGGAACTGAAAAGTTTGTATTGAGAGAACAATGGTAACATTTGACTCCTTGTTAAACTGATTTTTATATGACCTTCTCCACGGACTGGGTTGAATATTTTTGTTCATGAAATGGAGGCAGTACGATATCAAAGGACGGCTTAATTATCTTCCTCTAAATACCATTGAGAAAGAGCAGTGGAAGATTTTGATTTTGGAAGGATGTTGTTATTTTATTTTCAGTGAATAGCCCTGTACTTTAGCTCTTTTTCTGTTTCTTAAATTAGGATGCACTTAGTGTATACAAGGAAGCAGTTCAGAAAATGCCAAGGCAGTTTGCCCCACAGAGCTTGTACAACATGATGGGTAAGTAAAATAGTAATATTTTAATTGATATTTCAGGGGCCTGTGGAAAAATTGAAACCTGTAATTCTGTTAAATGGAATTCTAATAAATCATATTGTTAATCTTCACTAAAAAAACCCTGTTCACAATTGAGTGTCACATTCAAATTTTTACAAAGCATACTTATTCTAAGAGAAATAAATATGTTAACATAGTGATTTTCAACAATTGGCTGGATCCCAGAGTTGTTCAAAAGGGGCTCAAAAACTGAAGTGGGTATTGAGTGTTAGCTAGACCCTAGAGATTGAAAATGATGAATAAAGTACATGTACATTTTAATGAATTTATCAAATTTGTGATCATTTTTGATCGTGTTATTTTCTTAGTCATAATATCCTCCTCAAAAAGAAACATTGCTATGATGTAGAGATTCATGGTTTTGATGCTTATTAAAAAATGTGAGCAACTGAGCCAACTTGTATGGTTTTCACTGATAAAGGCTTGGATCTCAAGAGGTTTTTTTCAGGGTATTATTTTAGAGTAAAAACAATACTGTGACAAGTGTAAATATCCTACTACAATTATTCCTTTTTCTACATTGAATAATTAGCTTAATTTTCTTATTAATCAGAAAGTATGTACTCTAGGGCATTGATTTTTCTAGGTACAAGAGGTCAAGAACTAGAATTCCTAGTAAAATAATCTGCCTATTACCTGCAATTGATCCATGGCAACCTTATAGGAAATTGTTACCACAGCTATTTGATGGTGGACACACCTGAAAATTGCCTATTTAGTATGATTCTTGAAAAGAATTCCTAAAGTTTAAGATGTTCTGCTGATTGATTAGCTCTGCTGTTTCCAGATAAGGGGTTACTTTTGTCCTCAAATCAAATATTTCTTTTTCTCCGAACAACAAATCGCAAACTCAGATTTTCCTTTTTCATTAAACTTGGTTAACTTGCTTAGTATTTCTAGGCCTTCCTCATGCATATAAACTAAATGTGACTACATGATCGCTAGGATTATTTTATGCTTTTATATTCTGTGATTTGAGACATTTGATAGTAGCTGTATGGCTCTGAGTACACATATAAAATCCCAAGTCCTCCCAAACTAGAAAATATATGCCTGGCAAGGACACTCACTTCTACTTTGTTTTTAAATAACAGAAAATTCAGAAATAGTTTAGAGCTAGAACAAGGCACAGGTCAGTAAATAGAAAAAAAAAAAAAAGATTTGGGAGAGGTTTCTATATTCATTCCTTGTCTCTGGGAATCCTGACATTTAGCCTGGACAGCAGTAGGGTGATTTAATGCTCGTGTTAAAGAGGACACTGGAGTAGTTTTAGTTGCTATTTCTTTTTCTCTTTGGTATAATTACTGAAAGGTAAAATCTAACTTCCTTAAATGTACTTTTGTCTTCACCCACTTATGAATTAAAACCGCGCCTTTTACTAACATTTTACCATCAATCTGTCCACTCAGGTGAAATGTACATGTCCATAAAGTGTGTACCTAGAGTATGTAGATTTATCAGTTGAATTAACTTTCTGTGTTAGTGCTGGATGGTTATTCATTTCAAAATGAATATTGAAAGAACTGTGTTCTCTAGTTTTGTCTGAGGAGGCACAGTGGTTTTAGTTTATAATTTTATTTTTAACGCTAATGCTTGGGAAGGACTTTTTCCCAATTTTCCTCAATTATCAGAGAAGATATCTTTCTTTAAATTAGGAAAGGACTCAGATCCATGGCAGAAGACTGTGTATGGCATCTTTATTGTTAATAGGAAGTGTGGTATTCACTATAGTTAATGATTTGAGAAAATTCATTCAATTATTTTAAGTAAATACATTTGATTGAAAATTCAGCTGGTACCTTGAGATCTGTGTCTCATGTGGTTACACAGATGCTGAGCACACACGGGCAGCAAAAGATAAGTGTATCCCTGGGGTAATTGCTTAGTCCTTTGTCTTATTTTCCATTATAGAAGGAGGGAGCCGCTTTGCCCAGACTCTGCAAAGCCCTCTAACAATTTGCAAGGGGAGAATCCCAATATAATTTATAATTCCAGATTTCTGCCATAATTATAGTGGCTGCCTTCTGTTTAATTTTATGTGACGGTCTGTCAGCTGACTAGGTTTTGTAGTTTCAGTTGTTCACGAAACTGTAATTTTCTCCAAGAATGAGTTCACCTCCTAATCAAATGGGTGAAATCCTCTGAGTGTTGGCTTTAACTCCTAATACATTTTGATTAGCCTCCATTTGACAAGAAAAAAAAAATGGCCCAGGAGATAAGCTGCCCTATCAGTTCATCATTTTCATTAGTCTGTCAACATGTGCTGATTATCCTATCAAGTTTATCAACAGCCTTGAATGTGTTTTCTAATTCTCACATTTGCATATTATTGGTGCCCTTTAGGAATCAGTGATGGATTATAACGTCTGTCTAGATTTAGCCTGCAAGTATTCATTTTTCTCACGGCTCATTCATTTACCCCTTCAAGACCACTACCCCCAAGCACTTGCATGTATATATGCAAACATTATTTATTTTCTTTTATTTGGAGGTTAGGAGACATAAAGGAATATGTATGAAAAAATATAATTATATTTGAATGTTATTATTACTTTAATAACTCAATTCATTGCAGCTGCTTAAAAAAACAAAACAAACAAACAAAAAAACTCAACACGCCAGCCCTTTGCATTTTCCCTTCCCTTGAACATCTTATGAAAAACATATCACTCTATGCTGCATGCCAGTAGTTGACTTACCCTGAACATCGAATGAGCCTATTTTTCGCATTTGTGTATTAATAGAAAATAACAAGTTTGATTATCGATTATTACTTGCTTCCCAACTTAAATTTTTCTATATTTTATCATAAGACTTAGTTTTTATTGTGATAATTTATAACTAAACTTAAAAGTCTATTTAAAAATACATTCTCATTATTCTCTTTGATTTCATAGGATCAAGGTGATTGAGTACCAATAAATGAGGAGTATCATCCCATCCAAAATTAAGTGAATCTACGTGCATGTACAAATCATATTTTAAAAGACACTATATATCATTTTTATAAACAAAAATTAAAGTTTCACCTCGGTGGCAGTTATATTTAGTAAGGTATGAAAATACATGAAATGTTAAGAGGCCAAATCACACAATAACTGTTAAAATTGCTCCTAGCCAGTTGTGGACCTCAGTTTCCGCTTGAGAGAATGGGTTGGATTCAGTGGAGATTCAGTATAGTCTGAAGTCAGATAGCCCAGGTTCAGATTATGGCTCTGACACTTAACAGCTGAGTGTCGTTGGGCAAATTACTTAACTGAAGCCTCAGTTTCCCCATCCATAATGTGCTTGTAATGGTAGTGTCAGTTTGAGGATTGATTGAGATAATGAAGGTAAAGCATATTGGACCAAATGCCCAACCTAGTAAGTGTTTCATAACATTTACCTTCTGTTGCAATCATTATCCTTTCTGTAGGCTTTAAACTGCAGAAGTCACTCCTTGTATTCTCTCTGGCAGTTCTTTCTGTATTTACCAATATAAGTCTGATTTCTCTATAGATACAGTTTTGACGTACTGATGGCCTTGGAGTCACCAACGGGAATTCTGTTTAGTTCTGTCCTGTCTAGAATTGCTGCGTTTTCTCTCGAAGTCCATTTCCCCTTATCTCTCAACAACCACGGTCAAAATCCATCTTTTATCATTAACTGCATTAACCAAAAGTGAAACAGCATACTTAGTTAATGCCCAATTAATTTAATTCCATTAATAGAGTATTCCCTTTAAATTGAAATTGTCATATTTAGGTTAGAGTTTCTTCTCCTTTTCCTGTCATGACATATTTTCCCCCTAGACTTCGTCAAAATTATTCTTTATTCTGACACCTATTGTAGGCCTTTATTGAATCTCAGTTTCTCCTCTTTTCTTCTCAAATTGTAAGTGACTTTTAGAATCATAGAATGTTAGAGACGGAAGATTCATATCTTTAAAATCCTCCTAACATAATCTTTTATTTTACAAGCTAGAAATTAACACTCAAAGAGTTAGGTTGATCTGAGCCTGAACCAAGATGGCGGAGTAGAAGGACGTGCTTTCATTCCCTCTTGTGAGAACACCAGAATCACAATTAGCTGGTGGACAGTCATCGACAGGAAGACACTGGAACTCACCAAAAAAGATACCCCACATCCAAAGACAAAGGAGAAGCCACAATGAGATGGTAGGAGGGGTGCAATCACAGTAAAATCAAATCCCATAACTGCTGGGTGGGTGACTCACAGACTGGAGAACACTTATACCACAGTAGTCCACCCACTGGAGTGAAGATTCTGAGCCCCACGTCAGGCTTCCCAACCTGGGGGTCCGTCAATGGGAGGAGGAATTCCTAGAGAATCAGACTTTGAAGGCTAGTGGGATTTGATTGCAGGACTTTAACAGGACTGGGGGAAACAGAGACTCCACTCTTGGAGGGCACACACAAAGTAATGTGTGCATTGCGACCCAGGGGAAGGAGCAGTGACCCCTTAGGAGACTCAACCAGACCTACCTGCTAGTGTTGGAGAGTCTCCTGCAGAGGCAGGGTGTGGCTGTGGCTCACCGTGGGGACAAGGACACTGGCAGCAGAAGTTCTGGGAAGTACTCCTTGGCGTGAGCCCTCCCAGAGTCTGCCATTAACCCCACCAGAGAGCCCAGGTAGGCTCCAGTGTTGGGTTGCCTCAGGCCAAACAACCAACAGGGAGGGAACCCAGCCCCACCCTTCAGCAGTCAAGTGGATTAAAGTCTTACTGAGCTCTGCCCACCAGAGCAACACCCAGCTCTGCCCACCACCAGTCCTTCCCATCAGGAAACCTTCACAAGCCTCTTAGATAGCCTCATCCACCAGAGGACAGGCAGCAGAAGCAAGAACTACAGTCCTGCAGCCTGTGGAACAAAAACCACATTCACAGAAAGACAGACAAGATGAAAAGGCAGAGGGCTATGTATCAGATGAAGGAACAAGATAAAACCCCAGAAAAACAACTAAATGAAGTGGAGATAGGCAACCTTCCAGAAAAAGAATTCAGAATAATGATAGTGAAGATGATCCAGGACCTCGGAAAAACAGTGGAGGCAAAGATCAAGAAGATGCAAGAAACGTTTAACAAAGACCTAGAAGAATTAAAGAACAAACAAACAGATAAACAATACAATAACTGAAATGAAAACTACACTAGAAGGAATCAATAGCAGAATAACGGAGGCAGAAGAACGGATACGTAACCTGGAAGACAGAATGGTGGAATTCACTGCTGTGGAACAGAATAAAGAAAAAAGAATGAAAAGAAATGAAGACAGCCTAAGAGACCTCTGGGACAACATTAAACGCAACAACATTTGCATTATAGAGGTCCCAGAAGTAGAAGAGAGAGAGAAAGGACCCGAGAAAATATTTGAAGAGATTATAGTCGAAAACTTCCCTAACATGGGAAAGGAAATAGCCACCCAAGTCCAGGAAGCTCAGCGAGTCCCATACAGGATAAACCCAAGGAGAAACACGCCGAGACACACAGCAGTCGAATTGGCAAAAATTAAAGACAAAGAAAAATTCTTGAAAGCAGCAAGGGAAAAATGACAAATAACATACAAGGGAACTCCCATAAGGTTAACAGCTGATTTCTCAGCAGAAACTCTACAAGCCAGAAGGGAGTGGCATGATATACTTAAAGTGATGAAAGGGAAGAACCTACAACCAAGATTACTCTACCGGCAAGGATCTCATTCAGATTCAATGGAGAAATCAAAAGCTTTACAGACAAGCAAAAGCTAAGAGAATTCAGCACCACCAAACCAGCTCTACAACAAATGCTGAAGGAACTTTACTAAGTGGGAAACACAGGAGAAGAAAAGGACCTACAAAGAGTTAGGTTGATCTGTTTAGGATTACACAGCTTGTGTTAGAACCAGAAGTGTAGGTTACTGATTTAAATTTAAATGCTTTTTGTATTCAGTCCTTCTGTATTGCCAAAACTGGCACATTCTTCACTGTCAATATAGCTTATCTTTACCCATTTAAAAACCAGCATATATATCTATATGTAGATATAGATATATAGATATATGGATATAGATATCATTCCTTGTCCAAATATATATTAAAAACCTTTTCATCTTAAAAGAATGAAACACCTACAAAATTGTGGTTTCATTACAGATGCATGAAATACAGGATATTAAAATTCTTTTAATGTAGGTTAATATTTAACCACCCTCATTTTTTCTCTTCTTTCTCTGTAATTGTTTATTTCCCTTACTATGTATACTTAAGCATTGCTTTTGAATAATCCTAAGAGATTATGTGAAACTGAAATAGGCTGTAGCTTTCAATTTTATCAGTTTGAGCCCTTCCAATCCCAAAGGTCATTTTAAGCCTATTTACTATTTAATATAAAATTACTTGGCTTTCTCAATGCAAAGTGATTGTTGGGTTTAATTATAATATATAAGCAATTTAGGCCATTTCATCTTGGTAATATATCTTGAGAACAAAAAGCCACGATGTATTCATGGAGTAAGAATCTAGAGTTACAGCCTTGGTGTTGCAGTCTGCAATCACTATGTTTAGAATAACCTCTGTGTGCAAAAAAAAAAAATCTTTAAGTCACAGGTCCTGAGTTGGGGGTGGCGTATAGTGGTGGTAGGACGAAATGGAAATAGTCCATATGGTTTCTGCTCTCATAGAACTTTGTGAGTGATTTCACAGTTGGTCTAGTGCTCTTTAGTATCTTTCCTTAATAAGTAAATGCCTATAAATGAAATGGATAATTGTATTACTCTAGCCTTGAGAATATTTTGTTTATAACTATGTAGGCCTACTATGTTGACTGGACCAAACAAACCAAAACAAACAAAACGAACAAAAATCTCAAGCTTTTTTTTTTTTTTGATTTGACACTAGTGTCACAATTTGCATGTATATTTATATATCCTTGTTCTTTAAAAAATATGTGTCTATGGGTAACATGCTTTTATCTTACGGAGAGGTTACCTTCTTCAGGGGAATTCCATGATAATGATCATTGCTATTTATTACCTCATTTGCCTTTATTTTGATCTTACTATTTCGATTCTCTTATTTCTGATAATTCCTACATCTTCTTTTATACACATCCCTGTTACTTATGAAATCCTAGCTCAGTATTAGAAAATATATTTTCCTCCATCAGCCTGCCACTAACAAGTCTTTTACTTACATAGGTTTAAAATTGACAGGATGAGGGTTTCCCTTGGTGGCGCAGTGGTTGGGAGTCCGCCTGCCGACGCAGGGGACACGGGTTCGTGCCCCGGTCTGGAAAGATCCCACGTGCCGCGGAGCGGCTGGGCCCGTGAGCCGTGGCGGCTGAGCCTGCACATCCGGAGCCTGTGCTCCGCAACGGGAGAGGCCACAGCAGTGAGAGGCCCGCGTACCGCAAAAAAAAAAAAAAAAAATTGACAGGATGCTTTTTCCTCACATTCTCTCATAAAAAAGAAGGAATCTTTTGACTTCAGTTTCGTGAAAACGGCTCTTCAATTATGAGAGATTTCCCCAATTTCATTGAGCTAGTTAGAGAGAACGGTGAAAGAACCAATAAATAGGAGACACAGTGAATTTATTATAACAATTTTGGGAGTAAAGAGCTTGTCCAAATTTTAGAATTTGTGTTTTTGAGAAAGAAACTTGTGGAATGAAGAAGCTTTGTCATAAATGGCTACCAGGGACCTTTAGATTCCTTACTCTCATTTAGCTAAGAACTGACAAAGAAGATGTCAAATGTACCTCCTGACAACAAAACACAAAAATTCTCACTTGTAAATTTATCCTAACTCTTCGTGAAGGATGTATACTCTATGCAGAATTCAGTTTAGTAGGTTGGCTGTCAGAGAAGTCTGTTTTTCTCTCAGCCTCTGTGTGGTTGGTTTTTTAGTGCATAATTTCTTTTTGTTGGATTTTTCTAGTGTGCACATTTGCGTGTGTGTTTATGTGTTGACCTCACTTTGTTCCAGAATATATTTAGAATAGAAATACAGAGTAAATTTTTGATAGGTCAGTTCACATGCTTAATGTTTTCTTCTATGACTGGTGGTTCTAAAGTGGATTGCTCAAGGCATTTAGCATGCTGACTGTGAAAGAAATGGTTTTTAACTGTGTGAGATTTGAACTTCACATCTTTCAAGTGTGGAAGCATTAACACTCCAGTAATGTTAAGCTTTTTATACCACCTGCTTCCCCTGTTTTGAGTTCTGGTGATTGCTTCCATTGGCACTCTTGAAAATCTGATTGCTTCCATTGGCACTCTTGAAAATCTGTGCGTCAACCCTTCGAATGTGATACAACTGTATAACTGGATTAGCCATTGATCTGTGTACCTCTACAAGAATATTAACTTCTAATTTTTAAGATAAATCTTTTCATTGCATTTTCATTTTTCATTCGTCAGAAAGGACAAGACCAGGAGAAAGAATAAGACCAGGGCCAGGAGATTTTAGAAATTCATTTTGTAAGATATGGAGCCAGTAAGATAAGGAAATATGAGCTTTGGGCTGTATATCAAAAAGAATAAATATATGAAATGTATGTACACAATTTGCTCCTAAAAGTTCATTTCTCATTATAAAACTGTAGTGGTTTATTTTTTTTTCTTTTTACCATTCACGCTTGATATAAATTCTACATTATGTACTATGGTTACAGACATTAATTTGCTAGGCATTAGTCTATACACTACAAAGGCCAGCCTCCAGTTCAGCTGCATTAAATAGGTAATATATTTTGTTTAAAGTTTCAATTAAACCCAGGACCAGAAGATATATGGTCCCTATGGGGAATTTGAACATTTTCATGCCAGTGCTGGGATTGCCTAAGGATCATGCTTAGGTCTAGATGTTGCTTGCTTTCCTGGAAATGCGATATGAGACAGTTGATTATATTTCACTGCTATTAAAACCACATGAGCCCACCTGTTACATTAATTCATACTTTTGCCAGTTTAGTGGTAAAGGAAAAGACTGAGACTTAAAAACTGTATTTTTAAATTGAGTTATAAGGAAATGAATATATTCAAATTAATACCTAATTATATCCTTATTCTCTGATTCCCAAATAATTTCAATATGTTCTGCTTGAAAAATGTTTTCTGAGGCTTCAATAGAACTAAATGAGAAGAAAAAAATGTATATTTTACTCTCTTATTGGGCACTATCCACGGAGTGAATCTTTTACTCAGTAATAAATATGGGTTGGATTGTTCTCAGAAAATTAAAGTGATGCTATGTTATACTTGGAAAATTAACTAAATTTCGAATTCTGACATTCTTAAAAGATGCCAATTTTGATGACATTGAGATGAAATGGACATAATCGTGAGGAAGAAGAAAATCTTGTATGAAGGATACAATCTTGAAAATCAATGTCAAGAAAACGATAAATTGTTGCACATATTTAGAATAGGCCAGTAATACAAATGAAGTTAAAAATTAAATACAGTACTAATTGTAAAACTTTGCTCTGTGTGTATTTATATCGGCTTTTCCTAATAGGTAGGGAAAAGTTGTTTCCTACATGAAAATCTTATTTAACTCCCCCATGAACTGTTTACACTGAGTGAAGCTATTGTCATATTCGAATTGAATAAAGCATTAAAATAGAACATGCAAAGTTTTGTTCCAGATTACAAGTCTTTTTTTTGCCAACACGTAAATTATGAGTATGGGGTTCTGTGAGCTGTTGTAGAATCTTATTTTTAAGTATTCATTAAAAATAGAATGAATTTAAAAATTTTTGATATATCTTAGTAATTAACATTAATATAAAAATTTATAGTATAAAATAAATTATTCATTACATATTATAGAGACATATTGCTTGATCCAGGAATACATATGAAATGTAATCCTAAGAAGATGTGTATAAAACAGAAAATGCTTTTATTATTCTCTTCTGATGTCTTCCTGTAAATATTTATATCCTATTTCTCTGAATACTATTATTTTCATTAATTCTTTCCAAGCTAGTATAACATTTACTCTTTCTTTTTTCTTTCTTCTGGTGTAAGCTTTGGGTTTTTCTAAGCACAATTTAGAAATTCCTTGCATATATTTTTAGTATTCCCTAAATATTTCAGTTGTATTAAGCTGTTTTATTTTATTGCATTGTAATTCTCTTGACGACAGTACTATATTTTTTGGGAGCGGATCATCACCTCCAGCATGCACAGGGACACACAGACACACACACACACACACACACACACACACACACACACACAGTCTCACTTTCTCTTTTTTTGGAAAATCTGAACATTTTATGGGATTGTCTCCAACATTTGTTGATTGATTGCTCTTAGTGATTTATTTCCTTGAAAACATAAAGGAAATTGATTAGCCTAGAGAACTTCAGGATCCCCAGTTGCAAAAAGAGACATAGTGACATAGGCTCCTGGCTATTTTCCAAGTTAAATTTTGATGGTACATCAGATGTTTCCAGTATATAACACTAGGTATTAGGAACCTTTTTATTTTATTTATTTATTATTATTATTTTTTTACATCTTTATTGGAGTATAATTGCTTTACAATGGTGTGTTAGTTTCTGCTTTATAACAAAGTGAATAAGTTTAGGAACCTTAACTTTCACTGAAGTTTAACCTCTTTCTTCATGATTTGTGTTTTTACTTAATGAAACACATTTTCATTTTTTTTCCCCTGCATTTCCTCTCTTTGCTTTAAAACTACCCTTTCTGGCTTCAAGGGTTTCCCCTTAAGTTTGGTGCTGTAAGGACTTGCTAAAGAATTACGTATTGAACCTTTTCATTACCCTCAGTTTAAGACTTGGATTATATTTCGTTTACTTCCAATCACTCCGCCCCAAAGGAAGAAGTTATAATTGTTAAAGTCTGTTGTCAGATAACTAAGTAGCCTTCCTAATTTCTGTAATCATTTAAATTTTTATCTTTGTCTTTGCCTGCTCTGTTCACTACCTCTTAAGGATTTCCAATCAGGACTAATATAGCTAAGGTAACTGGACTCTGTCATCTTTATGATACCATACAGCTGAGGAAAATATTAGGATGGAAATATAAAAGATTCACAAAATTTGACAGCCAATAGGTACAGCAAGTTTATGACATAAATAAATAAAGGCCAGACTCCCTAATGTTTCTATGTTAATGCTAATACCGTGAGGTAAAAAGTGAGAACTAAAATCACAGCAAATTAAACTCTTGACATAATAGGCTCCTGATGTCATGTGGTTCTGTCCAACCTATAGATTCTAGAAAAAGAAGTTACTTGGAAATTTTTCTTCGGTGACATACTAGGCAAAAATGTAACATCTAAATTCAAGTTGATACATAATGTGATCAATTATTTCTCAGATATTTATCAAGACTCTGTGGAGCCACTTCTGAACTTAGGTTGGAGGACAGATAAAGAGATGAAGTGTTTTCTCTCTGGCTCTACACATCTCATAGTCTAATTTAAGATCAGGAAGATTATAATTGGTGAGGTAAGTCCTATAGATACATTAAAAAGATGGGGGACAGACAGGAGTTGGAATAAATGAAGAATTGGGTATACTCTTAAATAGGAAAAGTCAGTTTTGTAAAAACTGCCATCTTTAATTGATCCCTGGATTATATATAATTCAGTAGCAATAAACATTCATAAATTTATCAAAAATTTGACAAAAGGATTCTAAAGTTTATCTGGTAGACTTAACAGGAAAATAGAACCAAGAAGGTTTAGAGAAGAATAATGGGTGAGACTTGCTCTACTTGATATTAAAATATTAGTATCAATAGAAGCTACAGTAATTAGAGCAGTGCTGTCCTGGCATAAAAACAGAAAATCTGACTAGTAGGACAGAATGGAGACCCTAGAAACAGATCAAAATTAACTAAATCTTTATAGATAATAGATGTGGAATTAAATATGATTGAGGGAAGGGAGTTTTTATAAAAGCTGATCTGGGAGAATTGATTAAATGTTTGGAAAAAATAAAATTAGATATCTGCCTCACACCATATGGTAAAATGTATTTCATGTGGAATAAGTAGCTAATTTTAATAACAAAACTATATAAGTAGAAGAGAATATATGTCCCTATAATGGAGAATAATTTTGTGCAAAATAGTGATTACAAAGGAAAAGTCAACTTGATTTGCATACGTAAAAATTAAAATAGTCTGAAATGAAAAGCTATTACCATCTTTTGCCTATTATAGGGAAAAGATAAATGTTTTAATTTAAAAATGGTTTAAAAAATGGTTTAAAAGCATTAAACAGTGACCCACAATTTTAAAAAATTGCTGGTTAAAATTTTATTTAAAAAATTTGTGAAAATATATACATTTTCATTAGTTTAAGAATTCTACTGCTATATACGTATTCTAAGATAATAAGACAAAAATTTTTTTAAAAAGGTAATTACAAAGAAGGATGATAATTGCTGAAGTAGGTGTAGTACCTGTGAAAAAATTGGGAGGGGAATTTGAATACACAAAAAAATTGATCTTGAATGAGAAAATATAATTTTGGAAAATTTATCATATTTTTTAATATAGTTTTAAGATGCTAGAAGGAACCTAAATATTTAAAACTAGCAAAATATTTTACTTATAATTGATTTTTTTCAAAATATAAAATAAATTCTGGAAAAACACCAAAATTTTACCAATCACTGAGTGATGGGATTCATCTGATTTAATAAAATTATCATCTTTCAAATTTTCTACATAGTAGATATAATGTTAGTAATTAGATAATAAATATAAATATTAAAAAAAATTTTAAAGATTAATCAGGACTTGGGCTAGTCAATCTTGAGTAGATCATCTAGAAAATCCATGAATATGACAGTTCCTTTTTAAACTAGGATATTGTCACTGATTTATGAAATGACTATGTAAATTCCTGGACAGTGATGAATCTACAAATGATTATATAATTTAGGGGATTAAGGAGTTATTTAGTTTTAGCCCCTCATTTTGTGGATGATAAACAAAGGTCTTGTCAAATAACCTGTTTGTCTATAACCATACAAAGTTTTAATGGAAAAGTAAGAATTAGAAACCCAGACATCTAATTACTCTTTTGGTATGTAATTCATAATTCTGTGCTACATCATAATTATAAATAATTTCAACAGGTAGGTGGACAAACCAAGTTAATCAATCAATTAATTAAAATGTGTTTATTTCATTTTAAAATTATGTGGCAAAATTAGTTCCTAAGGAAAGAATTAAAAGTAACATATAAAAAAAAATCATAAACTTGAAGATGGGTAAAGTGCTCATTAAAAGAAAAATGACCAGCACAGAAAAACACGACTTATAAAAACCATCAATATAAGACTTCCCTGGTGGCGCATTGGTTAAGAATCCGCCTGCCAATGCAGGGGACATGGCTTCAAGCCCTGGTCCAGGAAGATCCCACATGCCGCGGAGCAGCTCAACCTGTGCACCACAACTACTGAAGCCCGCGCGCCTAGAGCCCGTGCTCTGCAACAAGAGAAGCCACCACAATGAGAAGACCGCGCACCACAACAAAGAGTAGACCCCACTCACCGCAACTAGAGAAAGCCCGCACACAGCAATGAAGACCCAATGCAGCCAAAATAAAGGAAACAAAATAAACCTGATATCTTAAATGGAATAGAAGCATTTCTTAAAAATGGAATGATTACGTTAGTGACCAGCCAAATCCTTAAGCTGGGAGAGCTTAGAAATTAGACAGATTACCATAGAATGCCTGACCTTCAGGCAAAGTATCCTAAAACACTTGCAATATTGACAATCAGATACTTTCACCATATCAGCAGCAGAAAGCCTTCTAGAAATCATGTAGGACTATTTTCTGAATACTCCTGTTCTTTACAGGCCAGAAAAACGCTATGACCTACATGAGCCCTTTTACAAAGGTAGCATTTCTCCCCAGTGTGCTGGTGTCACTGTATTTTACAAACATTCTTCTAAAACTTTTAGAACTTCTCAACTTGTAGCTAGACACATGCAATTCAGTGTTGTTCACACCTTTTGCACTCATGTTCCATTGTTCACTGTGATTTTGCTCATAACCACTTACCATCTGTTTTATTATCTACTTGATAATTTTCTTCATTCTAAAACATATTTATGAAATCACATTTTTAATCACAGATTAAATGTAATTTATAAGTACTAAGTTAAAAAATTTTTTTTGTGTTTCATGTGCACCTAAAAATCAAACTTTGGAAAATACTGATAAATATATTTCTCTCAGAAGATTGTAAGTACCATGGAGGCAGGAATGAATGATACCTCATTAGCCTTTAGGTTTACCATCATATGCATTATCCATGTTGGCTAACCTAAATTGATACGCAAGATATGTATTTAAGATTTTTTTTTTTTTGGCCTGAGCCATGTGGCATGCGGGATCTTAGTTCCCTGACCAGGGATCAAACCTGTGCCCCCTGCATTGGGAGCATGGAGTCTTAACCACTGGACCACCAGGGAAGTCCCTATTTAAGAATTTTTAAAAAGAGATTTAACAATTACTGTAAGAATTGAGAAAGGAGTGATTACTGTTGGTACATGTGGTCAAAAAAATTTTAAGTTGGGGAGGAGGGATAGATTGGGAGTTTGGGATTGACATGTACACATTGCTTTATTTAAAATAGGTAACCAACAAGGACCTACTGTATAGCACAGGGAACCCTGCTCAATATTCTGTAATAACCTAAATGGGAAAATAATTCGAAAAAGAATAGATACATGTATGTGTATAACTGAATCACTTTGCTGTACATCTGAAACTAACACAACATTGTTAATCAACTATACTCCAATATAAAATAAAAATTAGGGCTTCCCTGGTGGCACAGTGGTTGAGAGTATGCCTGCCGATGCAGGGGACACGGGTTCATGCCCCGGTCCGGGAAGATCCCACATGCCACGGAGCAGCTGGGCCCGTGAGCCATGGCCGCTGAGCCTGCGCGTCCGGAGCCTGTGCTCCGCAATGGGAGAGGCCACAACAACGAGAGGCCCGCGTACTGCAAAAAAAAAATTAAATTAAATTTTAAAATTTTTTTAAAAATAGGGAATTTGGAGGGTGGAGGAATTGCATAAGGTGGTCAAAAGATACAAACTTCCAGTTATAAGACAAAGAGGTACTAGGTATGTAATGTACAACATGATGACTGTAGTTTACACTGCTATATGATGTATTTGCTTAGGGAGAACATCCTCAAAGTTCTCATAACAGGGAAAAAAGCATTATTTTTTATCCATATGACATGAGGGGTATTAACTAACCTTACTGTGGTAATCATTTCACAATATATATGTCAAGTAATAATGCTGTGCACCTTAAACTTTTACAGTGCTGTATGCCACTTATATCTAAATGAAGCTGAAAAAAAAAAATAGGGAATCTAAACTGAATCTTAACATAGAAATATATTCTCTTGAGGAAGGGCAGAAGAAACAAAAGGTAACACTAGCTGATAGGGGTAGTATGTACCCCTACATGCTCTATTCTTTATCTGGTAGCTGGAGCTGTCCAGTAACTTGAAACATGAAAATTAGTGAGATCTGGACTCTTACATCATCAATAATCCAGCTTCCTTTCCTTTAAGGAGTTAGTCTTTGCCTGGATTATTTAGATTCAGAGCTTTTTAGGGAGGAAGAGTGACATTATTTGTTCTGCATGTGAAACTGGTTTATATCTGCCTGAAGCCAGCCTGGAGACATCGAAATCCCTTTTGTCTGTCAGTGAATTGGAAATAAATCTGGGTGATGAACCTGATCACTACATCATCACACTGCAGATCTTTGAATTCTTACGAAAGTACCTCTATTATGTCATTTTTGTGTGTGTGTATGTAGGATGAGAAAGAAAAATAGTCATCATTGCTTCTTTCCTCCTGGGTAGTATAAATATTTTTTTTCTATTATTGTTAAGTTAAGAAGAATTATAGTACCAGAGAAGATGACTTAACCCTCCTCCCTCCACCCCATTCCCGATCAAGTATCTTCATTCCCTTTCTTATTGAATTTACTGAACTTTCTTTTCCTGTGGCCATTTCCTTTATGGAATTTTTATGATTTTAATATTTTAATCAAGCTTGAAGGATTACATGTATACCACTCTCTCCTAACTGAATCCACTGATGGCACTTTTTGCAGTTATTTTATCCCTTCTCTAATTATTTTTTTATAAAAATAATTTGGACAGAGTGGAATAGTAGAAAGAAAAAGAGAGAATCCAATCTGAATCCTGAACCTGTCATTTGCTTGTTTTTGAACACTGAGCAAGTTGGTTAAGCTCAAGAACCCATAGTCACTTTGTTTGTAAGATGAGACCAATACTAATTAGAGTGTAGGAATAATGTAAAAAGTATAAAGATAATGGGGGGGGAGTGGGATCGAGGCCTAAGAAAGAGGGGATATATGTATACATATACTGATTCACTTCGTTGACACCAGAAACTAACACAACATTGTAACTATACCCCAATTTTAAAAAAAAAAGAAACCTGGGATAGAAAAAAATCAAATAAATAAATAAATAAATAAATACACCACAAATCAATAAGCCATTAGTAAGGAGAAAAGAAATTCTAATTTGTACCTGATTTACTCCAGAAGTGATTGGGTTCCCTAAAAAAAAAAAAAACATATATATATATATATATATATATATATATATATATAATACTTTAGTAGGTATTCAATAAGTAATCAACTTTATATAGTAGGTAGCTTGATGCATTGGCAAAAAGTATGGGCTTTCGAGGCATTCACACCTTTTAAGATAGGATTATTAACTGTTCAAGTCACTTATTATTCCTGTACCTTCCTCCACATTCACAAATGAGTGTTCTAACCCCTTGTATGAATTAGAAATGAGAAAAATGAGGCTCCTACCTTGGCAGTGCCAGGGATATAGCAAGTACTTGGACCTGTATTGTTTGTTGCCTGAATCTTTATTGAGTTGCCTTTTAAACACATTTAAATTCATCCATGATCATTTTCTTGCATTTTAGGCTTTGCATCTTGATTTTATTACCACTTTTATGGGCTGTTTTGTGTTAAGGTTAACCTTAGGACTAAAGTACATCTTATATGCTTCATATTTCCCTCTTAATAATTGAATAAAGTATGAGGCAGAAACGTTTATAAAGGTCGACCGTGGATTATTATTGCTCTTCCTTATTCCTTTAATTCAATAGAGAAGCCCAAGGCAAAGTGAAATGAACTTGATGGCCAGTGTATCATAAGCTAGAAAACAATTTTCCGTGAGGCAGAGTATAATTTTCACCTGAGCTAGAGACTTGGAAAATTTGTGATTGTTCACTACCAACAGGTTAGCAATGCACTGAGGTCAGGTCGTCCTGGGTTTGAATTGCAGTTTTACCTCTTTCTACATTTATGGTTTTGTGTGTTTGATTTAGCCACTGTGCTTTTCAGTTTTCTTATCTGTAAGATCCAGGTAATTAAGGATGTTTCTTAATTTAAAAAATGAGATACACAAGCAACTAATGTAGAGATTGAAAATATGCTTCATCTCACAAACCTAATTTGAAAAGTTAGTTAGTACTGGCTGAATGAGGGTGATGCGTTAAGGCCCCTTGTGGGGCTAAGTGAGAAAACATTCTGTGTGCCCAACGGTATAGAATGGGAGGAGTGGCTGCATGTAAGTCAGACATTTGTTCCCTATAGCTTGCTACCCTATTTTGTAATAAACATTCAATGAATGTTATTGTCATTGTTATTACTGAGATGCACTGAATGGTTACACTGAAGTTTTTCTAAGTTGCAATGAGTAGTACCTAAGTAAGCTAGTTATTTACATTTTTCATATGCTTGCCAAGATGCATTATAGCATTATATTTCTTATTTGTGGTCCTTTGGTATTTCCCCACCTCACAAGTTTTATAACTTAATAAGTTGCTTACGAGTTCTTACTGAACAAAATAGTTCAACCTAAGTAGTTAGCAACTTAATAATATTTCATTTCAAAATGGGTTTTAATCATGATAGATTTCTGACTTGGGAAAAAATAGTGCACTTTCTGAAATGATTTTTTAAAAATCAGACACTTAAATATAAAGATATGAATCTTGAAAGCTCTCTGGAATTGGGGTTTTCCTGCACTCTCTTTCTGTACAGATAGCTTACCTGTTACTATTCTACAAGTTAGTTGAATTTTTAGTAAATGAAAAGTAGAAGCCATATTAAATGCAGTGATGGTAGGACTTCTAAAAAGTGATCTATGAGCACTTGAAGACCCAAAGTAGAATTTCAGGTCAATTCCAAACAGAACCTGTAATGCAGACCCATCTTTCAGCTCTAACTCTGAAATTAGTATGTGTTTTCTTCTGGCTTTAGAATCCCTTTTAGAGATAAATAGTTGGATTTGGTTTATCATTAAGTGCTTTACAATCTTTAATATTCAGGATTGTGCATCTTTTCTGTTCTATAAATCACATCTAGTATCATTTTAGAATGAAGAAGTGGTTCCCTCTCCCTATGGAAAATTACTATTTGTTTTGTTTGGAAATATTTATTAGTTCAACATGCCGAAAAGAAAATTGTACGACATGGTTTCACTTATTAGGAGCTATTATAATTAAAAGATATAATTATCACAGAAACATGTAAAAATTTTTTAAATCCATGCCTAATCCTACCACTCTAACAACTATGAATATTTTGTATATTTTATTCTAGTTTTTGGTCTTTGCTTCAGGATTTCTTGCATCTCACCTTGAGCATTTGATTAAATCTAACCAAATTCTTCTTAAATGCGAACACATTTTAAGCTTTAAGAAAAAAATTTTTTTTCGAGCTATCATTTTTATGATAATATAGTTTAGTGACTTTTCTCAGGACTAGAAACACATAGCTGTGTGTGAGTGGTACCTACATTTTTATGCATGTTACATATAATTTGTCACCAATATTTTTACTAACCGGTCAAGCAAAGGACACTCAAAAGGTCAGGAGACGCAAATCAATTCAATTCATCAGACATATTTCTATTGACAGTGTTGTGCTAATGCAAAAAGAATTTGATTAAAATAAAAGGAAGCTAGCTCTTCCTTTGAAGCAAAGATGTACAACCAGTGTGGGTAACACCTTTAGGAAAAGCCTCTGATTATTCCTCTCAATGGAAAAAGCCATCATAATTATGATTAGTTAAGCTATAAAAGTCTGCTTGAAAAATAATGCAGGTCACCAGTCTGTTGCCTGGTCTCAGAAATTAAGTAGCTTCAGCATTTACAGTGTTTATTATAACTATAATATTTAACTTAAATACACAAATCATCTTAAAATATACTTTTGCCATCAGGTGAATATTCTTCCATACTATGAGCATAGAAGAGAGAGGGGGATGATAATAAGCGGGCAACTGATACACTTTTGGCTTTATTTCCAATTTTTTTCTCTTGCTTGGCTGTTAGTGAAATGCTATTTGGTGGGCAAAGTTTGTGTAACTTGAAAGTAACAGCTGATGGCCGAAAGGCCTTAGAATAGCTTTGCACATGGTGATGGGCATGCTAAATAACTGTCATATATTCACTGGATTTTTCCAAAGGAAACTGGTAAATTTTATTTACTTATTAAAATATAAAATGCAAATAATTTCTGAAAAAAGCTAAAATCTAGCACCAATGCTTAAACGCAAATATTTTTAACTCCTTCATTTAATCTTACTTTTCTCAACAAGGTTGTCAACCTTAGAGGGTAGGACCTTGAACTTCTGTTGTCTAGGTCCTGCATAATACTCTCCAGTTAGTAGTTATTCTATAAATACTTGAAGATCTGAAGGAATGAATGAATGTGAATAAAAAAGAACAAATGATTGTACATAAGAAAGACCCAACCTTAAAAAAAAAAGAAATGATGACAAAGCACATATTCTTGGGAGTTAGATGTTTCTAAGTTAAAAAATAAAAAATCAAACCTTTATCATGTACTACATTTTTGACTTTTAGGCATTTTACTTAATTTCTCCAAACACAAGTTTCCTCATCTGTGAAATAGACATGATGGTGACTTTTGGGGAATCAAATGAGGTAACGGATGAGAGTACTTGCCACAGAATCTGAAAATGTGTGGAATATAAACATGACGATGTGATCTGTTGCAAATGTTCTTGGAAAGCTGTATCCTCATACTGATTTTCATGATTCTCTTGCCAGGTGAAGCATACATGCGACTAAGCAAGCTCCCTGAAGCAGAGCATTGGTATATGGAATCACTGAGATCCAAGACCGACCACATCCCCGCTCATCTCACCTATGGGAAACTGCTTGCTCTAACAGTGAGTAACTCCCTTTCTCATCCTTTAGAAACTGGTTCTGCGTGTGCAGACTGAGGCAGATAGGGTTTGAGGTACTGGTTCCTGGCCAGTTAACCCTGGTTCCTGGCCAGTTAACCCAGATTGTTAGGATTTAATGATGATAATACTAAGTTAGAACTCTGTACAGAAAAATATAGAAAAATGTATTCCTTTGGCTATGGGGTTTGCCATAGATAAAATATTATATGTATCCTTGATGTAATTTAATTGAAATGTATAAATGGAGAACTCCAAATGTGTGATTATATAATGAACTTGTCAAAATAACAATATTTGTATAACGATTATGTTCTCCAAGCCAGTGTTAACCCCAGATTGGCTGTAATGTGGAATTAAGTCTGATTCTTTCCCAAAAGCCAGCATTATATAAGATAACTGCGTGTGTGTCCATCACTGTCACCTAGAATTCCTACTAATTGGAAATCATTCTGTAAGAGAAGTGGAGCCGTCATTTGGCCACCCACTATGTGACAAGCTCTCTTGGCCACATTTCTGTGAAAGTGGTATTATTCAAAGCATAAGAAATTGTTGATATTCTACCTTTGTGACTTACAAAAACTGTAATTTTATGTGCCTCAAAGCAATGTTAATGTTTTTATTTTATACAATCAGGGATTGTTCAAAATATTTAAGTAACTTTTCACCCAGCTAATAAATGGTACAACTAGCCTCAATCCTAATATGAATCTCTTATCTGTGTTATTTTATTTATATCCCTTAATCTCTCTCCAATATTACTAAAAATAAATGAACACTAGCAAAACGTAGAGCAAATGGTCAGGAAAGTGATTGCTATGTGAATTCGTAGAAGCATCTTATAATTATTTAAAAATAATAACATTTTTATTTCCCACAGAAGATGATAAGCTAAACACTTAAAAGTATTATGTATCCATTCTAAGATACCACTAAAATGTTACTAAAGAGATTATATAGGCAGACTAAGTAACCAGAAAACATCCCACTAAAAAATATCTAGATATGCCTAATGAACTACAACAGATATGCTCTTAATGCATGGCTGAGCTCAAGGTGTAGAAAGAGAATTTCCCAGGGATGGAAATGAAGCAATAACTAAACACCGGAACAGTAAACAGTAGGCTGTTCCTACAGCTGATTTGGGATAGTTTACCAGTTGCAACAACCCATGGGAAGGAGCTTATTGTTTGTTTTCCTTCTTGTTGGAATAAGAGACAAAACCTTGGACCAACAGAAAGCCAGAAATTAGATGCCTAAATAAAGCAGGAAAGTTCATATCCTCAGTGAAAGAATAATGTAGAAAAATTTCACATACTGATACAAGAGGACAGCATGAAAGTTTGTCTATCTCAGCATGGAATCTGAAATCTTTGCAGAGAATTTGTCACTATCATCCTCCCTTTACCAGGCTTTGGGTTTTTGAATTTACTTTACTTGAATGATCAGGGAATTCCTAGGCCAAGAAATTAAAGTCAGTCCAGTAAAATCTCTAGCTGAAGACATTACTGAAGGTGTCCTCTGAAAGAACACAGTTAAATCTAGAAGGAGTTACTAAGTGGGGAGCAAAAAGACTGGTGAACAAAGAAATGGTGATTATGTGGGTAAATCAGAATAAACTTTTACTCAGTAAAACTATTGAGAAGGAATAACCTCACAGGAACAATCAGAATGGGAGGGAAGATGAAATTTAAGCTGATTTTTGGAAGTCAGAAAGTAGAAAGAGGTATTACAACTGATTTGTCAGAACAGAGTAAACCACCATCTAAAGGGAGTTTGGAACGGGATAACAATGAGAAGAAAGCTGGAGAGACTCCAGACGTGGCTGCAGCTGGCATAGAAGAGAGTGAGTTAAGGAGTATAAAATAGGGTAATCAGTTCTAACTTACATGTGCGGCAGTCAAGTTTCTCCCCGTGTGCACAGTGCTAGCCAGCAGGCACTCACCTCCAAGTGGGGAAGGGATGCTCACAGTGGTGGAGCAGTTGGGTGAGAGAGCTCCATGACTCAGGAACAGCTTGCCCAGTCAAAGGTGGAATGCAGAGGGGACTGAAAAGAGGATTGACTGAATGTTTTCCAGTGGAGTACTCAGATTGTCAGTACCGCTCCCCTGCCACCCGCAGAACACAAGCTACACAAAGTTCATACCCCCTCAGCAACGCATGTACACACACCTCCCCTCCCAAGAAATGGTTGCATTCTTATCTGGA
>NW_006788426.1:351506-372730 GCF_000442215.2 Lipotes vexillifer | reverse complement strand
AGGGAAAAGATTTCCATATACCTAGCTTTGGAGGTCCCTGAAAATGAGTAGCTCCCAAACCAGACAAAGAAAAGTGATTCCAGTCTAGAAAGCATACTTATGCCTAAGGAGTTCATTCAGCTTTTATTACTTTTAAATAACAATGGGCAACCAAGGACCATCAGTCATATTAGGAAAGCCTCAAATGTAAAAGATTGGAACTGAAACAAATGATTAGCAAAAGGAAACGGAAGGAAACAAAAGAAAAAAAAATCCTTAGAGATGGTGATATAGCATCTTGTGAAGTGCAGGATGCCATAAAAAATAAATAATGAAAAAACAAGAAAGAGATTTTAGAAGTTAAAAAAAAAAAATGATGGCAAAACAATTTTCATTTGAAGTATAAGAAAATAAAGGTGAGTAAATGTTTTCATACCTGAACATAAAGATGAAGAAAAAATATATGAAAGAAGAAATTATGAAATAAATTAATATGGGGGCCCCAAAAAAGAAAGAACAGAGAAAGGGAAAGAACATTACTTAGAATTGGAGGGTATAAGTTGCCGTTTTGGCCATCTATAGGTTCATAATATGTCTAGTTTAATCAGTTAGAAAAAAATTATTTTACCTTATGAAAACCTGTTCCATTTCCTATTCTGATAGGCTGATAATTCACACAGCTCCATATAAAAATGGAATTCATATATAACTTGGGCCTCAACTACTCTATTTGAGATGTCCTTATAGAATTCAAATGGAAACATTTTTAATTAGATTGAGAAATGGCCACCTTCAAAGAATCTAAAAGTTTCAAATGCCTGATTTACCTCCCAGCCAAAAAAATCATTTAGAAAAAAAAAAAAAATGAATGCTTAAATGTACTTAATTCTGAATATACCTAGATTGTGACACTAGTTTGGATATAGAAACTACGTGTCTTTAAAAATTTTTTTTCCTTCTTTACACGCCTGAATTATTTAAGTTTCCTGTACCAAAAATATGGTTTTCCAGGCTGTTTTGTTTTTCAGAAGGTATTTTTAAAAACAAGATTTAGCAATTTTAATTTACTGAAACATATGGAAGGAAGGGAAGGAAAGACATGTATTACAATCAAATTTTAATCCCTCCCCCCCAATCAAGAGAACTTTCATAGTTTCCGACTTGCTGATTAGACGAAATACAAATCCTATTATGGAATGGCTTAAACTCAAAGTGCCAAAAACTCCACAACCATCCTTAACAGTCTCTTTTTGAATTATGAGATTTGGCAAATTTCTGATCCCAGTGGATTGCTTTTGTCTAATTTTGGGTTTCTTGGCCTGATAATATGCCATTGACTTAACATGGAATTGGCAAGGTAGAAAATGCCGCACATTTGACTTCTGAATGCTTTAAATATAAAATATTATAAAATGGAATTGGCTATTACTCTCAAGGGAAGAAGAATAGAAATGGAATTGTGTTTTTACTGTTCCATCAAAACTGACCAAAGGCAAAATATGTAAAACTGACGTGCAACAAAATTAGACTTAGACTATAGAGTAGGACTTCATATAAAGAATTATATTTTTCTGGGACAAATTAGACAAAAAATTGATTATTAGTGCTTTTATTATAGCCAGTGGAATATAGCCACTCAAAGCATTTCTGTACAAAATTTTCTTTAAGAATTTGTAGTATTTATAGTATTTAGAAAACTTCAAAAAGATTTGGAATTTCCCAGAATGCTCTGACAAATTCCATAGATCAAATCCTTTTTTATTTCTTTGACAAAAATGTCCCTTTCCTCTCTCTACCTGTTCAAATTTTATTTCCTCTGTGAAGTCTTGCCTGAGTCTCTCAAGCAATTATTTTTTTCCTTTCTCTGTACTTCCATGGCACTGGTTTCAGTATGTCTATAATAGCGCATTTTAGATTGAATGGCAGACGTAAATCTATGTCTTTTGACCCTGGACATGGGACAGGGACTAAGTCTTAATTTATCTTTTTATATCTGTAGTATATGGCATTTCAGTATCTTGATAACTATCCCCGTACCCTCCTTTTGCATTTCCCTTGTTAAGTTACATAAGGGCTGGGCATAGGTCATTTTCCCCCCCAGTTTTAGTTAGATATAATTGACATATAGTACTGTATAAGTGAAAGGTATACAGGGTGCCTGACTTCTTAATATTTCTGTTTCCCTAGCCTGATTCTCATGTCCTCATTAGTCCCTTCATTTTGTCAACACATGTGTTGAGATTTGTTAATCCATGCTAGGCATCACTCTAATTCCCAATGATATATACTGAATAAATGAATGAGAGTGGCATGATTGTAGAGTGGATACAGTGTAATCTTCTAAGACCGTGGAAGGGGAGGTGGTCACAAGAGGATTGTACATCTCTTGAGTGCCTGTGATTGATATATGTTATTTCGTGAAGCTTTACAATGAGTACTGTCCTCTTTTTATAAATGAGGAAACTGAGCTTCAAAGATTTAAGGAATGTCCCCAAGAATAAATAAGCTACTAAATAGTAGAATTGGATACGTCCTCAAGGATTTCTGAATTAAGCATCATTAATTTTCATTCTATATTAAATAATTTTGTGTGGAGCTTTTTCCCCCCTTTTATACTTGATCAGAGATTCTAAAAGGAAGTTAGTGCTCCCGCCTCCCCATTTTTTTTTAAACTAAATTTATTTTTTATTTTTTGGCTGCGTTGGGTCTTTGTTGCTGCACGCAGGCTTTCTGTAGTTGTAGCGACCTGGGGCTACTCTTCATTGCAGTGCGTGGGCTTCTCACTGCCACGCATGGGCTTCTCATTGCGGTGGCTTCTCTTGTTGCAGAGCACGGGCTCTAGGCACGTGGGTGCACAGGCTGGGTAGTTGTGGTGCACAGGCTGGGTAGTTGTGGCGCACGGGCTTAGCTGCTCTGCGGCATGTGGGATCTTCCCAGGCCAGGGATTGACCCTGTGTCCCCTGTATTGGCAGGCAGATTCTTAACCACTGTGCCACCAGGGAAGTCCCATCCCCATTTTTTATAACTTATTTTTGGACATTACCTCTAAATGTTAGTTTAGTTTGAATGGGTAAACACATTTTTATTATTAGGCGTTATAGGTCATTAACTAAGGGTTTTGGCTATTGGCAAAACTTTTAACTTTTAACTTTTAACATTTAACTTTTGGCTATTGGCACTTTGGGGTCCTACATTACAACTCAAATACAAATGTTCCAGGGTACCCTAGAGAATAGTTAGTTCTGCTTTAGGGTCACTGGTAACCTCCATGGTTACATAAGTTGGGCCTGGGTGACATCTCTTTAGAATATATGGAACTTTCATACCAATGTCATATCCAATTAAAATACTAAACACAAGATCTCTTTAAAATTGATTTATTCCTTGTTTGAACTTTGTTACCTAGGGCTAATGCCATGAATTTAAAATCGGGCATGCATTAAGAGAGAAAAGAAGGAATAACATTTCCATTATTATGGTGTTTCAGATGGTTTTATAGTTGTTTCTAAACCCATGTGTGTTCTTTAGTTGTGTGTACATCCTTACTTTGATTTTTTTTTTTTTTTTGGTCCTCCTTCCTTTTGTCTTTGTTCAATTTATTTCAGCCAAATATTTTACAGTTTTTGTGAGCCAGTAAAATTAATATTGACTTAAATTGTAATAAAAGCAACTTGGCTGTTAGCATATTTTCCAGATTTAGGTTAGTAAAAGAGAAGGAAGGATATGGGAGACTCTGACAGTAATTCTTGATACAGCAAACCTTTATTTTGGCTACTGTATGGAAATACTGAGCCAGATTTCTGTGTCTAGCCAAAGTTAATTGGGCTACATAAAACTCCAGTTGTGAAAGTACTTGAAGTTCCATGGAAAAGTTCCATACCCCAGGCTAAAATGGTGTCAGTGTAGTCTATCTGGAGCGCAGCGCTGTGTGTTTCCTTGGGCCTTTTGTCATAATCATTACTATTTAGAACTGAGATTATTTTTCCATTTGCTCCTCTTTAAAGCAAAGCTCTTCCCATTTTGCACGTTGACTAACATTTAGGTTCCTTTGTTTTATTATAATCACTGCACAGTCATGTTTAGATTGGAGGGAGCAGGGAACAAAAAATTTTCCTGTGACTCTCACTGAATGATTATTACGGATATATACCATCGAAGTTGCAAATTTATTCCGTGAAAAAAAAAAGGCATATATCACATATATCATGCTACTGAAATATTGGATAACATATAGAAGAAAATTTAATTTAATATAGTGCTCAGCTAAACATTTTATATGAAATTGCCTCATCTAAACTTTATGATTTAGCATTCTGGATGTTATCATTGTATTATTTTTACTCTGAAGCATAATGAATCCGATAGTTCTTTTTTATGCATTTTGATATACAGAATCAATCTTTTTTTTTTAAATTGAGGTATCTTTATAGAATCGATCTTGTAATTACACTATTTGTTGCCACTGAGTGACCTAGGAATCCAAATATCTCCAAAGTATTCCAGAGTTTTATTCTGCTTTTTTATGTCAGTTACTAAAAGTCATTGTTACAGATATTTTCTTTTGCCGGAAGTAACATTATTCTCAGAAATAATATTCTCAGAATAATAATATTCTTAGAAATAATAAAATCAAAATACTCAAATTCTCAGGCATTGAAGGTCATGTGGAATAATTCTACCTGCTTTATATCCACATATCATGATGCTATGTTTGAAAAGAAATGTTAGCTTTTTACTTAGGGGTAAATAGGATGCTGCTGCTTTGAAACTAACTTAAACGTCATTGTTATTTTGTTTGGTTTCTGTATTTGGTCTGTAATTAACATTTAGTGCAATTTAAATAGCCCAGCAAAAATAAATAAATAGCCCAGCAGGCTCAGCCCTCAAAATCCCCCAGGACTCTGCTATCCCATGTTATTGGAGGGATGCAGATGGAGAAGCCGTATGCCCTTAAATATAGCTTGGCTTTCTTGCAGGACTCTAAAAAAGCAATCCTTTATAAAAACCTGAATTCAATACACATTTTCTGAACCTGAACGTTGTATCATGTTCTGTAATAAACAGTGGTGATACAAAGACCAGCAGGGCGTTTCTTTGGTCTCAAGAAGACCTCTAGTGTATTCTCTTTAGGGGAAATTATAACAACTATCTATAGTTGCTTCAGTGGTGGGCTACCATGCTTAAGACTGGTGGAAATAGTTTGTTTCAGAAAGGACAATTATGTAGGTACCTTAATCTTATTTTCTTTTTAATTTTTATTAGAGGCATGGGATTCCACACCACTTAGTAGGTATTTTTCTCCCACTTTGCAGTCCTTTAATTTGTTACATGAGCCCATTGATACACGAAATGACTTGGCATCACGATTTCCAGCTTGTTATCCTTTCTGCTGCGTCATGTTGACTCTCCTGGCATGTAATCAAGCATGAACACATTTTAATGTGAGCTAAACTCTGTTTGTAATTTATGTTTTATATTTTCCTAGTTTGATCATTGTTTAATAGAAGAAATGTTGAGTATCTTTCCTTGTTAAAACAGCATCCTTGTCTAAGCCCCTGTTTACCTTTGAAAAAAGTGGTACTGACCGCATACGTTTTCAAAAGCAAGTATCTTTCCTCCCAAGGGGTTGCATCAACACTTCACAAAAAAAAGTTGCCTATTTTTTCCTGTAGCCTCTGGATGTGTATACATATATTCATACACACAGATATACACACACACACAGAGGCATATATGTAAAGGAAGCCACGTCTGTTCTACGATGTGAAAGTTTTCATTTTTGCAGCCTCGTAAATAGGTTTATCAGCCCATCCATGAACGTGTTTACAAACCCATGACATTTTGGTCATTCCCCCTTATATTCATCTACATTGCATATGAGGCCGCTTGAGCCTCAGCAGCCTGAAGCATGGCATCTGCAGACTTGTAGATTTTATCCTTAGTTTTTTATTAAAATTATACTTCTTCCAAACAATAGTTAATTCTGAGTTCAACTTTTTTTTTCCCCCAAGACCTGAGCTTCTAGGACCATCTGAACTTCTCATTCATTTCCTGTCTCCCTTGACATCAATCCTCATCTCTTGCTTTCCTACCTAAAAAGAATTAAATATTACCTACAGGGTGGCCCCTGACCCTGCTGCTTCTGTGATCAGGTTAATCACAGTAATTCCTGTAGTTAGCTCGTACTCTTTATCATGCAGTAAACTAGACATTGTGAATATGCTATTCTAATATGTCTCACATAATCCCACAATCTAGGTACCTACTCTAGAGATGAGGAAACTGTGGTTCACAGAGGTTCAGACCTGTGTCCAGAGCCTCTTGCATTATACTCGGTTTTTCTGAAAGCTGTACTTAAATTTCTCTTTAACCTTTTGTTAATTATGATCAAATATGGATATATGGTGCCTTGTGCGCATAAACGCCTAACTTCAAAATGTGTAAAAATTGATTTTTAAAGAAAATCTGTATTCAGTTTTTAGATTTTCTTATAATGCAGTTCTGAAGTGAAAAGACAACTTCTATGTATATCATTAAATTAAAGAAGAATTTTAACATGGGTAATTCAAAAAAGGATTTAGGTATCTATATATGTGAAGTGACAAAATAGTAATAGTGAAGTTGAAGGTTGAATTTTTAATTTAAATACGGTTTACATGGTGTACCTTTTATGGTGTATAGTTTCTCTTGTATTTTGTCTTGAAGGAAACATTATGATATTCCAAACTGAAGGGGAGCACAAGGTCAGATGCCTGAGTGAAGTGACTGCTGACCTTTACCTGGTTAACTTTTAACTGGTAGATAGTGAGTTGAAGCCAGAGCACCTGAGCACATACTGGCCTACAAATTTATTTAATAAATGTATTTATTTCTTCTCACAGTGAAAAGCGTAATTCCTTTAAAAGACTTAAAATTGCAGGACTCTTATTTCTGAGGTGTAATTGAGGCTCTTTGTCAAAAGTGACAGGATGGCGTACGTTCTTGAGCTGACACTGTAATTCAGTGTGCATTGTAGTAACAGTACTTTAGGTGGAAGATGGTAACATGCAGGAGGATTGACACTTAATATGACCCTTTGGTCCCTTTGGCATTAACCATGTGGCACTGGGTTTAAGATGGGCCCTGGCCATTAAATAATGCCATGTATTATAATGCCATATAATGGAAAAATAGGTAGTGTAATTGGTAGATGTAATGGTCAGTCTGGAAAATTTTTGTCCCTGAGCAATGGAACTTAAAGATATTATCCACTGTAAAGTTTGTTCTATTTCTCATTTGGGGGATGAAACAACACTAGCTAGAAGAAGAAGAGAATTTCCATCTGCTTGAATCAGAAATTTACTCACTTTAAGCAGAAAATTACTGATCAGGAGTATTTTATTTTAAGGTATCTTTGCATATCTCAAAGAGATTACCTCAGTAGAGGTAAAGGATTAAGTTGAAATCTATTGCTTTGGCTAAATGTAGTTTTCCTGAAGGTGTCTGTTTTTCTCTTTCCACCCAGGATGCGCATTTGCCGCAAGTGGTAATTATCTTCACCACTCTGTTTCCACTTGTATGGAAGAGGCGTCCTCCATCCTCTCCCCGTCACCACTTCAACAGTTCTCAACCTATTTATATAAATAACTGTGTATACATGGCACTTATTAAATTTGATACCTTTTAGTTATAACAAAGCTGATTCAAATAGTAATGCTACATGACAAGGATTGCTTTTACTTGGTTATAAGCTGGGGAGTTTCCAATACGGTGACGTGTAAGGGAACCAAGAATATTTTACCACTGCCATTATTGCTTTGATAGTTTCTATTAAAGCAGTATTCCCGGAAGGTACAAAATACATTCCCCAAGTGTATTCCATAGACATTAGCACGTCTAGGTGTTCCTGAGAAAAAATTAAGTAAGCAAATATTGTGGGAGAAACTGTAATAATTTTCCTAGCTCAGAAGTCTTAATTGTCTGAAATTAATACTCTAGCTTTCTTTTGATTAGTGTTAGCCTGGTTTATCTATATCTGTCCCTTTGCTTTACCTATCAGCGTCTTTATATTTAAAGTAGATTTATTGTAGACAGCATATAGTTGGGCCCTTTATTATTATCATTATTCACTATGACAATCTCTATTTTTTAATTGGTTCATTTAGACCATTCATATTTAGAGTGATAATTGATATATTTGAATTAATATCAACCAGGTTTGTAACTGTTTTCTATTCGTTACCAAAGGCTTCTTCCTTCTCTGTTTTTTTTCCACCTTATTTTTTTAATGTAGTAAAAGAAGAAAACAAAAATTTCTATCATAACCATTTCTAAGTATATAATACAGTAGTGTTAACTGTGTGCACATTGTTTTGCAACAGATCTTGCAAAACAACTTTTCATCTTGTAAAACGGAAACTCATTACCCATCGAACAAGTTTTCAGGTTTTCACTGTTGAATATGATGTTAGCTATAGGTTTTTCACATATGGTCTTTATTATGTTGACATAATTTCCTTCTATTACTAGTTTCTTGAGTGTTTTTTATCATGAAAGGTTATTGAATTTTGTCAAATGCTTTTCCTGCATCAATTGAGATGATCATGTGAATTCCCTCAGTTTTTATTTGTCCAAAAAGTCTTTATTTCTACTTCACTTTCTAAGGAAAATTTTGCTGGATATAAAATTCTAGTTTTGTAGTTTCTTTCTTCTCTCAACATTTTCAGTGTTTTACTCTACTGTCTTCTTGCTTGATGGTTTCTGATTAGAAGTCCAATGAAATTCTTAACCTTGTTGCTCCATTGGTAAGGTGTGTTTTTTTTCCCCCCTCTGACTTTAAGATTTTCTCTTTGCCTTTAGTTTTCTACAGTTTTTACATACTCTGCCTAGGCTTATTATTTTTGGAATTTATCTGGCTTAGTGTTCTCTGAGTTTTCTGAATCTATGGTTTGGTGTCTATCATTAATTTTGGAAAGTTCTCCATCATTATTACTTTAAATATTTCTTCTGCCCTCTTGTCTTTCTGTCCCTTCTAATATTCTAGTTACTCATGTGTTACATGTTTTGAAATTCTCCTATAGTTCTGGGATGTTCTGTACGTTTCATTCATTTTTCTCATTACATTTCAGTTTGGGAAGTTTATATTGACCTATCTTCAAACTCATTGATTCTTTCCTTGGTCATGCTGAGTCTTCTGTTGATCCCATCAAATGCATTCTTCATGTCTGTTATGATTTCTAGCATTTCCTTTTAATTCTTTCTTAGAATTTCTCTCTGCTTACATTACACATCTGTTTTTTTTTTTTTTTTTGCGGTACATGGGCCTCTCACTGTTGTGGCCTCTCTCATTGTGGAGCACAGGCTCCAGACGCGCAGGCTCAGCGGCCATGGCTCATGGGTCTAGCCGCTCCGCGGCATGTGGGATCTTCCCAGACCGGGACACGAACCCGTGTCCCCTGCATTGGCAGGCGGACTCTCAACCACTGTGCCACCAGGGAAGCCCTACACATCTGTTCTTGAATGTTGTCTACTTTTTCTATTAGAGTCCTTAGCATATTAATCATAGGTATTTTCAGTTCCCTGTCAGACAATTCCAACATCTGTTTCATATTCCAACATCTTATTATGATTCCAATGCTAGCTTTGTCTTTTCGGACTATGTTTTTCTTTCCTTTGGTCATGCCTTGTAATTTTTTTGTTGAATGTTGGATATGTTGAATTCGTAATAGGAATTCAAATTATTAGGCCTCTAATATGAAGATTTATGTTAATCTGGCTGGGATTTCAGCATTGTTTAGTGTTTGTTGTAGCTTTTGGTGCTAGCAGCTTCAAATTTCTCTAGTGTCCTTGTTTTTATCTCCATCTTGGTGTTAGGCTTTCCTTAATACTCTTTCTCAGAGAGACTGTGTGTCTTGAAGCTGTTTCAGGTATACTTCAGTATTATCATACTGGAGCCCTGTCGTGGGGGTGTTAGGTATGGTGGAGGGGGAATGTTCTATAACCGTTCAGTTAAATCTCAGTCTTTGATTCAGCCTGTGTCTCTGTCCCATGACCTTCACACGTTTTTCTGCTTGTAGAGCTACCCCCCCCCACCACCTTAGATGAGACAAGAAGGCTAGAGGAGGGCGAAGTCAGAGAGTGCCTTTTTGCCGCAGCTCTTTAAAAGGCTCTAGTAAAGTCTTTTACTTTGGAGAGTCAGGCCTTTGTTATTGAGAAGGCTCTGGATATATTTCACAAGGATTACTCTTCTTCCCTTGCCCTCACCAGGAGGGGATCTTTTTTGTTTCTCCACTATGAGAACCTGGTCAGGTTCTTGGAAATAAAGACCATGGAAGAGTGGGACCTCCCCCCACCACCCCCTCAAGACTGGCCTTCAGGAATTTCTCACTCAAGCTAGTCCACAGTCCGTCTCCAGCAAGTCATCAAAAGTACCACTTAAAGTATGCCTACCTGTTCATGGCTCCATTGGTTTCTGCATCAGATAAGCAGATCTTGACTGTGACTGTCTCTCTATTTCTGTTTCTTTATCTCAATCTATGTCTGAATATACTGGGAATTGCAGGTATTCATGGGACGTGTTGTATATTTTTGTTTTCCTGTGGCTCGAAGAATAATGTATGTAGTAAACGCTCAGTAGTTATTTTCTTAGTATTTCAAAGGTATAGAAACAGATGTTTAGAAAAATATATTTGATCACATAGCTTGCCTCCCTTCTCCATTAGCACTCCATCACCTTAGAGGGGATGCATCCGTAATATATGAACACTGGCTCCAGATTGCCTGGCATGTTCTACCACTTATTAGCTCAGTGATCTTGGTTATGTTATTTAACTTTTCTCTATCTTATTCTGCCTGTTTGTATAATGAGGGCAAAAGTATTTCCTTCTTGAGAGGGTCCAGAAGTTAAGTGAGTCTAAATGTATTATAAAAGCATTTAGAATACTGCCAGGTATGTATGTTGTAAGGACTCAATAATTGTTAGCAATTAACAGTAAGAACAATATCATGATACTTATTCAGTAAAATCTTTATTTCTTTGTGTGACATGGAACATTGTTTATTATTTGGCCACAGCCTTTCTCATTAAACCTCATCAGCCATTATCTCCCCACAATATTAAACTTCTAATGGCTCCCTAAGTATGTTAAGAAAGAATCTATTCATTCTTTGTCTTTTCCAAGCATGCTGCTTGCTGCCTTGGCCTAGAATATCTTTTTCCTTTATCTCCACTTGGCAAAGCCCTATCCATCCATCCAGTTTCATCTTTAACACTACATTCCATGAAACAGTGACTGATTCTTCCAAGCAGCTTTCATGCTTCTCTTCCAGGGTTCTTATTGCACGTGAATATCTGTGATAGCTGAATACTCATGTATTACTATTGGTTGCTTTTTGTAGGCAGTGAGAGTAGAGACCCTGTCTCTTCATTACTATTACTAGCTTGGTGCTTGGCACATAGTTATTCAATAAATATTTATTGGATGAATGTAAATGAAATGACTCTGAAGCAGAGATTGGCCCAGTTCACATAAAAGTTTTCTGTCAGGGCATAGCACTGATACATCACTACCCTTCCCCACTGACTTGATTCTTCTGTTATCTGTGCTCTCATGAAAGTGGCTCCATCACCTTCTGTTACTGTTAGTCATTTTCATGTCTGTTTTCCCCACTAGACTGAGAGCAGCTCGGTCTTACTCATTTTTTTCAGATGCCAAGGGAGGGTCTCATACAGCAATAACTATTTGTTGGACACGTTATTTCAGTATTGCATGGTGGAAGGAGATGGTGAGAGAAAGGAACAATAAAAGTTTGAGGGAATAAATGGCAAGGGGGTTATACAAGTAATTAGGAAGGAGAAAAAAAGTGATGTTTTAAGTAGGTGCAAGTAAATAAAAAATAAGAGAACTTATTTTTTGTTCTGTTGGTTAAAAATGTCAAAGTCCTCAGCATTAAAAAGGGATTGAAGAGTGAATTTAAAGGGTCAAATAATTGGATAACAACATTTTGGGGAGTGAACTTTCTTTTTTTTTTTGTCTCAGTAAAAATGATATGGTAATCCTACGAATATAGAAATCCTGATTACTGTTGAAAGATAGAAGTGAAAAAACACAAAATTGAATATATTCCTTTATTTTTTTCCGTTTGGTGACATAGTGTAGCATGATCTTCTGGCTATCTGTTTTGCTCTGATAGCCTTGGAATGTAATCTCAGTAGAGTGCATAATATAAATCATTCATTTCAGGGGACTTTGTAGAATTTCATGAACAGTGATAGTGATGATAATGAATATGTGCTCTTCTGACAGGTACAATAAAATACAGATAATCCTTTGGTTTTTGTTTTTTTTTTTAACTATTGAGTATCATGTATGGCAGCCAGGAATAATAATATCTTTTATGTAAACTATCATAATATCTATAATTTTAGTTGAAGAGTCAGCTTGATACATGAATTTGATTGGGCTGGAAAGCAATATGAAATATTTTCACTGAGAAGTGATTAGGTTGAATTTACACTGATGATGACTATAAAAGAAGGAAGCTTTTCTTTTCATGGTTTTGCTATAGTTTTGTTGAACTTCACTTGTGATGGTAGAAAGTATTAACACAATCTCACTCAATTTGAAACAAATAGTAAAATAGCTACTGTACTAAAAGACATTTAAGAAAACTTTATTTGGAACTCTGAGAAATTTTTCTTTTCATAATGACATCTCAGATATCCAAATATTTGTGAAATGAATGGATTACCATTATTCTTGTAAGCCACCCAAATCTAAAACAGTCACTATCCCAGAAAGACTGAATATTTCCTGTCGTATAAAATCTTTCTTAAAGGTAATATGATTTATTTTAAGTGACCCTTGTTTAGGCACTTAACTTAGTCTCCTTATGCTTTTCTAACTTCATTTGATCGTTAATCTAGTAAGTCCAGCAACACCAAAAACTGTCTTTTCTACTCTGTTTCTTGCTTATCCTTCAGTACAAAAGCTATTTGCTGAAAATAATGTCTTCTCTGGGTGTTGTCTGTTCTTCCTTTTATTTTCCCTCCATTGCCTATCCAGTACTTCTTATTTCATTATTACGTTTTTAGAAACAAAATAAAAAATATTAATATGATAATCTTTGGCATTTACTTTGAAAAAGAAATGTGAAGGAGGACAGATCTGAATAAAATGATATTTTTGATTAACTCAAGTTTTGCTTCCAGGAAATACCAGGTATCTGAATATTGCAATAGTGAAGAGTCAGCTATAATTCTTCTACTTTCTTGTTGTTCTAAGATTGGTAACAGCTTAAGCCACACTAACTAGTTCAACCTGAGCTTGCCAAATCATGTCAAGATTTCAAAGTGAAAATGGACCTTTTGGAAAGTACATATTTCTGAATAAGGGGAAATATATTCTTAAACTCTCGCCAGTATTCATATGGGTTTTCCAGTTTGATCAGAAGTGGTCGTAAGTACTTTTCACCTGTAACTTGTTTCGAGTATTTCCCCTGTTTTCTCTTTTCTTCAGATTCTCTGAACTCAAAGGCAATTTTTGCCTGTGATGTTCTAAGACATTCAAGAACGAGAGATAATTTGGTTGTTAGCAAAGTATTTGGGATCACAAAGTTCTTAATGTGGGTGTGTTACAAGAATGCTGCTTAAAATACATGAAAAATAGTCATCTACTCCCATGAGCCACCTTTGAGTAAGTGGATTTAGGTATAAGAGGTCTAGTTAGGAGAACTTTTTCTTTGAGTGCCAACAATGTGTCGCTGTGCTATGCTTTTAAAAATGTATTTTACTTCGTTTAATCCTTTTAAGATATTGCATGAGAGCTACTGCTGTTCCTATTGCACAGTCATCACGGCAGTTAACATTTGTTGAGCACTTATTATATACCATGCGCTGTTGTAAAAGCTTGACATGTACTGTCTCAGTTATAAACCTTATCAGGAGGTATCATCTTCTCTCTATAAGATGCTGAATTTCTGGAGACATTAAACAATTTGCCCAAGTAGCCCGGCTATTTTAGGGATCATTCTTGAGGAGATGATCAAACTCAGGCCTATCTGATTCCTAAGCCTGCAGTCTTTCCTCTATGCTGTTGCTTCTCTTTTTATAACATGTCTATGCTTATTTAAAAATTAATACCGCTTTAAATGATTTAGTAATTTAATAGGTTATATTTTCCCCCAAGTCTTCAAAGTGCCATGTTTGTGTTTTTCATGGCATGGGACCACATACCCCAACGTGCGCATGTATTCCATTTTTAGAAGTTGAATAGGTCAATATGTTTCTTCCAGAGGCTGCTTTGTATTTATAGCAGTCATGCAAGGAGTCTTCCACCACCCTCCTATAGACTTCGCATGGCTTTTAAAGATGCTCTTGTGATTGGGAGTGTCAATTCAGCCCCTCTTGAATCTCACAGATAAACCTGTCGACTCAGGTGTCAATTACACAGCAGACTGGGACGAAGACAATTTGGGAGGTTGATGTCTAATGAGTTCTATGCAGCCTTCATGGCACATGTTTCCTACCAAGGTCAAGAGGGTCTGAGATGTTGACAGTGATAATTTAGCCCTGAGCTGAACCACTATTAAATTTTCTGTCTAGAGGCAGAGAAGTTCAGACTTTCTATTTTCCATCTCCATGTCACCTCTGTACTCGATTTTTTCCTCTTAGTGACCCACATCTTCTTGTGACATTATGCATTTCCTCTTACTGTAAGAAAGAGAAAGAGAGAATCTTATTCTGTGATAATGCCAAAACCCAAGTGTGTATGCTTCTTACTTGCACACTATTCTGCTAGGACTTGGGAAAGATCCAGTTCGGCAATATGCTTGTCATATGTATTTATACATACAATCTTGTTCTGCTGGTAATGTGCCAGCATCTGACCATTTGCTGTGTGTGTTTGTGTGTATTTTTCCCATTTTTGCCTAGATTAAAGTTTCCTGTAATTGTATATGTACTACCTCTGGTCACTTCACACTCTAGAAATTAAAGTGAATGAGGATTGCATACTAAACAATGCTGTTTTCAATAGATCTTTCTTTCTTTATAAGTCACAGATAAGTATTATTCACAGAAGGTGGCTCAAAAATCATTAGACTGACAGAAAGTAGAAATTTGGTAACTGGAGTTGTTAAATAACCTTATTTTCTCAAATAGATGTGTTTTGAGTTGGTTGATGTCAAATGACCCTTTATAAGCTACAGGGCCTTTTAATGTTGTTAAAACAAGGAACATTTTCTCCATTAGACTGACTTTCTAAACAATATTCTTAATTTGGATCTTGTAAAGAGGACTTGTAAGTCACCAGCACTTGGACTTAGCAGGTAGTCTGTTGTCTTGATGCTTGGCGAACTTTTCCTCCATCTGTGAGCCAGCTAAAGTATGCCACCTCTTTTATGAGACCTCCCCGAACTCACTCAGGCACAATAGATGCCTTGGTCTCTGTTTTCTCCTTATGTAGGATGCATATGTCTAACGAGAGCCCTTTCGAGTATGATCTTGCAATTGGTAAACGCCTACCATATGATAAAATTATCATATTATTCAGTCCAAAGAGCAGGAGTCCTTTCATTATCCAGTGCCTGACACAGTGCTAGGCATATGGTAGATACCCTCTGAATACGTGATGAGGGATGGATGGGTGGGTGCATGAATGTATGGGTGGACCTACTCCATAAAGCTCATCTTTAAATAACATAATGATTCCTGGTAGTAAACTTCTGAACCAAGTCGATAATGCAGTACCACAAACTGTGAAGCCAGATTGTCTCTGTTTGAACCCCAGCTCTGCCAAATCAAGCTTCTGTACCTTGGGCAAGGTACTGAACCCCTCTGTCCCTCAGTTTCTTATTCTGTAAAATGGATAATAATCATATCTCAGGTGTAATATGAAGATTTAATGTGACGATACAGAGAAAGCTCTTGGAACAGTGCCTGGCACATAGTAAGCTGCTCTTAGAATGTTTCTGTTCTTATCATATAACCTGTAAAGACAAAGTAAAATTGCAATGTGCTAGGACAACAGACACCCAGAAAAATCTGTTTTGGGGAAGCAGAGATGAATGGAAATTTCATTACTCTTGACAAAGATCACATGGTCTTGTGCTGTGAAAGGATGTCTTTGTTCATGCCTTCTTTGTTAGGAGTGGGGCAGGGATAGAAAGCTGAGATCTCACCGATGCTGCTAATGGAGCCTCCCGGTTTCATCTTCTGGGACATCTCAACGTCATAAAGCCATTGTTGGACTCGTCTGATTTAGGTGAATACTTGTGAGAGGGAAACAAGACTTAGGGTAACTGTAGAATATTTGTTCAAACCAGGAAGGGGGTGCTGTTATTTTTCCACTGGAACGGTGGACATAGACAGAAGAGTTTCAGGCAAACCAGAGTTACTTCCAAGAATTACTTTCAAAACCAGAAGCACAGTATACACATTCAATATGTATGTGGTCGAATTGGCGTAAGAACCTTTCTAGGACATTCTGCCTTTGATAGGCATCTTTACCTTGAAATTTCTTTCAGAAGAAGATAAATGGATCATTTATTCCAACTCCATTTAGTTTCATTTGTTAATACGTTAAAGTACACTTGATTTTAGGTCTCAGGTACTATCCCCAATCTCAGTGTCGGCTGGCTGGATCTGGGGGAAGGCCAATTCCTTTTCTCTGTCATGGATTGGAAGGCAATGGAGGCAAAGGAGTATGACATGAATTAAGAGCTTGACTCTCCTTTAATCTGAATTTTTAACCAATGATGACTTCCCTGAATTGAATTCCATTTTTTAAACAGAGAATCGTAACCAGTAGAGTTCAGTTAACCCAGGTCCTTTGATTGGCAAAGGAGAAAAATGAAACCTATCCAAATTAGGGGTTTTCTTTGGTGGTTCACCTTCTTGGTATCAGAACCAGATTAGAACTCAGGTTTCTGTGACTGAATCCGGTGCTTTATTCAGCACCCTGGTTCAATCAGCAAAGAATTTTGCGTCTAAATAAATTAAATAACCCTCTATGTCCTTTACTGCTGAAGATTTCTACAAAAAAAAAAAGTATAAAATTAGAGAATTATTTACATCTGGCTTTATCCTCTTGTGAGAGCATTTGGATTTGAGAGCCAGTGGCACCCTGCCAGTGACAAATGGAGGCACAGAGATTGCCTTCCCGTCATCCGCTACCTTTTATGGTGTCGAGGGATTGCTTGCTCTCCTTTGTGACCCAGCTGCAAAGCAGCTGTTGCTGGGGCTCCTGCTTTTCCACTCTCACAGCGCAGCTTTCCTGACTATCCCCACAGGGTTTAAACTTCTGCCGCACGAGTGTCAGCCCTGAGCTCTGTGAGCCAAGGCCAGCTCTGTGGGGACCAATCAGCATAGCCGCTTTCCAGGCTGTTGCTAAGCAGTTTGGGCTGGAGTGATCCAGCAAATTCTCATGACAAGCAAGAAGCACCCATTTGCACAAACAGCACAAGAAAATGGTTGCCGTTGTTGCTAATAGCTAAGATTCAGGGGCTTTCCAATGGCAGTAATTCCCTAAATGGTGATCACGTGGACCACTTTATCCATCTAAAGTTTCCTATTGGAAACTATTTTCTACGAACTTGTGGTGCTGTCTTATGGACCACAGCAGGCTGATAAAAATTGTGGCTTCTTTTTTTCCCCTTGTATAGAGGAGGTGTTGACAACAGTGCCAGGGATGACATTCTGGGTATCAGTCGGGCCTCATGATGTAATCACGTTTACCCACTGAAACCTACGCCCTCATTGAGGCAACAGGACTTCCCAACGAGAGCATGCGTTTATGAAGTGCGTTTTGAGTGTTTGCTTTTCCAAGATGTTTAACGTTTTCATGCATTTATGACCACCTACTATGCATCTGGCCCTTAGTGAAGTGTTGACTAAACAATTCCCCTAAAGTGGTTTACAATTAGAAGAGATTACAAATGGTAATTAGAGTACATATGGTAAGTGTCACAGCAAAAGCAGGAATCAAGTGCTGTTAGGGCACCCAGGAGGAAAAGACACAGTTTAAAGAATTCTGGACTGGTTTAAATTTGGCCATGACCAAATTGGAAAGTTACCTAAGAACTCTAGAAATGGAATTTTGAGGTTTTCTCTTCTAATTTTCAATTAAACTAAGGGGGGAAAAAGCCCTACGCATTAATTTGTATGCCCAGTTGTGATTTATGTTTTGACTTTCTGTTTTCTTTTTCAAAACACTCAATATGTCTCATTCCCTTCTGCTGACATGGTCACTTTCCCTCCCCTTCAGAGCCAGACTATTGACTGAGGGTATCCATTTCCTCGCTCCACTCCCCAGATTCCCCCCCACTCCTTCTGGCTTTAAGACCTATTATACCATAGAAATACACCTTACTGAACTTACCAATGATCTCTGTGCCGTTAAATCCACTGGATATTTTCAACAATTGACATAATTGACTACTTCTATCTTCTTGAAATACTGTTTTGCCTTACCTCAGGCCTCTTGAGTCAGCCTAACAGACCACATCTTTGACAGCTCAGATGTCTCAAAGGTACCTCAATCTCTACAGTTCTCAGAATTGAGCTCATGATCTTCCCCCCTTAATCTGGTCTTTCTTTTTCTGTTATTTACCAGCTTTGTCTCAGTTTCAGAATCAGAAACCTAGGGGTCATCTTTGTGACCTCTATCTCACACCCCATCGCTCTCCTATCCATCATGTAATCCTATCTGTATTACCTAAATATCCCTCCTGTCAGTCCACTAAGCTTCATCTCCATTATCAACCCCATCACTCTCTTTGAAAAGCCTGGATTAATCTGCCCGCATCCCTTCCAGTTCCCATTACAACCGTTATCCACACAACCCTCAGAGCGATATTGACAAAACAGATAAGGACGAATTCCTTCACATAATCTATTCGCCAGGCGGGCTCTACCCCTCCAACCTTTTCACATGGCCCACCTCTACTCCTTCTCTCTGTCTCCCTCATCCTGGGCCCATGCAGTGTTTTTGCTACGGAGATTTTACCTTTGCTGTGTCTCTACTTCAGTTACTTTTGTCTACCCTGCAACTAGATCATACAACTAGTTAATCATACACAGCTCTCAGATTGTTAGAGCAAGCAGGAGTTCTTTTGGAAGCCTTTCCTGAATATTTCAACTAGTTCTAAGTGAAATGTACAGCCCTTATTTGTGTTGTACTCCTAACAGCTACAGTTTTGGACTCTGCATGAGGGCAAGGGTTATGTCCTTATTCACCATTTTCATACTAGTGCTTAACACAGTTCCCAATAAATATTTGTTGGATTAAGGAAATCAACGAACAAATTTAATGAACTGCTAAAAGTTCATTGTTTTAATTACAAACAGGTATTTTTCTATTTAATTTGTGAGTCAAAGATAAATTCTGTGTATTATTCTGAAGTCTAAAAATAGCTGATTTTGATATTTAAAAATGATTTACATCATTTTAAAGTAAATTTTGGGATACATTTATCTGCAATTTAATTACACATTTGATCCAAACAAAATTTCTACTTACTTCACCGCAACTTCCTTAGACATTTTAATAAAATATCTGAATTCTCTTCTCATAAATTGATACTATGGATGGAGAAGAGTTGTGGTAAGATGTTGGCTTTAACTTGACTTTGACTTCAGTACCGCAATGCAATGTAACAGCCTAAGCAATTTGCCCAGATGGAGCTTAAGATGTGGTTGTAGCCTATCAAATTAATTACCTTCCACTGAAATGTTATTACAGTGTGTGTGGATGACCTCTTTAAGCTTGAGGGGAAAAGATACAAGTGAACAGATGTAGAAAGGAAGTAAAAACTTGTTATATAACAAGAAATCTGAATAAGTTAAACACCTTCAGTTATATAATGTTTCAGAAATTAGCTATTTGTATTTATACCTCAAAATCTAACTTTTAACTCCTAATGTCAAAGCTGTGTAGAAAGCAACATAGAATTTAATTTTTATTAATCAAATATTTTAAATATTTATGGAAAGCAAGCTACTTATTTTAAACAGTTATTTAGAATCTTTTTCTTCTCTTTTATTGAAAACATGATTGAAATAGAAGAGATTTTTGTCTTTGTTTTCGCCCTTTTTTTGCTTTCCTCTTGGCATTCTTCCAAGTTTTCTTTTACTTTCTTCTCAGGGAAGGTACTAGATATCTGGTGTTCTTGCCAAGCCTTGGTCTCTGACCTCCTTTCTGGCCAGTCTTTCTAAATTAGTCCTCCGTACTCTCCTGCCCTAGCATTTCAATCAAACAGAACATACCCAATCCATCAGTCACCTATCTGCGAGATATTCCGAATCTAACCACATCTCACTGTTTCCACTTCTTTCACCCTAGTCTTAGCCATGGAGTATTAATAACCTCCTACGTGGTCTCCCTGTTTTCTGTGCCCCCTGCAGTCAGTTTTCCAGCCAAGATCTCCAGTATTTTTGTAAAAATATGTGAGATCATGTTGTACCTCTATTTAAAATCCTCTGTCGTGTTCCTTCCCAGTCAGAAGAAATTCCAGGGCTTGCCTCAGCAGCATGTACACTAAAACTGAAATGACACAGAGAGGATTAGCATGGCCCCCACGCAAGGATGACACACACTGATGAAGCGTTCCATATTTTGTGCAGTTCCCAGAGGCTGTTTGATGCTTTGCTGGTTAACACCAAGGAAATGATGTGAGTCAAAGCAACATGTGGCATCCGATGTTGAAACTGTGATTTTTGTTTTTACTACCAAAAAAGATAAATTAATTCCAAACTCCTCACAGTGCCTACTTTGCTCTACACAGTCTGGTCGCTCCTGTCTCTCACACTCATTTCCTGTGATTCTTTGCGGCATTTACTGCCCTGCCGCCATATTGGTTTTCTTGTTAGTCCCTAAAATTCCAAACATGCCAGATCTTTGCATGGTTCACTCACTCCCTTTACTTAGGTCACTTCTCCAGTGTTACCAGAAGCCTTTCTTGACCACTTTATCAGACACCATTCCACCCCAGTGTGTGTTGCTCTCTTCCCTTAGCCTGTGTGTTTTTTTGTTTTTTGGTTTTTTTTTGTACCAACTACTTTAGACAGACAGTGTCACCTGCTCGTGTGTGAACTATCATTTCACCACCAGAATGTGAACTGCGAAAGGGCAGGAACTTCGTCTTGATTACCAGGATCTGGAATACAGCCTGTTACATAGCAGGAGCTTAATCCATTTCTGTGGAGTGAAAGTCACATCTCTGAAGCATTCTCTTTCCCTTTTCAGTGCACTAAGTTGTTCTGTGTTTTG
>NW_006788426.1:320425-351430 GCF_000442215.2 Lipotes vexillifer | reverse complement strand
TCTTTCCCTTTTCAGTGGACTAAGTTGTTCTGTGTTCTCAGGACACTTAGTTTGACACTAACACAGCACTATTTTTTAACAGTCTAATCTAGAAGTGTACTTCCCTCCCTGTCAGTCTTGAAGTACCAAAGGACCAACCCTCCCATTCACCTTTGAAATCCTGCAGTAAAATGAGCCAGTGATACAGGTAGTGCTAGCCTCCTTTTTAAAATATTCTTTTTGTTTTTTAAATGCAATTAGGGCATAAACAGAAACTTACAACCTGCTTATTTCATTTAGCAGCAGCTCATGGAAATCTCTTGTAGTTTCAATAATTTCTACAAAATCATATTAGTAGATACATAATATTTCATTGAAATGACATTTGGTTAACCAAGTCTATGCTGATAGACACTGAATTTGTATAAACAATACTGCGGTGAAAATAAATAGCTACCTCTCGGTATTTACAGATATTTCCTTAGGACAACTGCCTAGAGATTGAACTGTTTGGCCAAGATATACCTATGACTTAAGAGCTTTGATGCATATCAAATTGCTCCCAGGAAGATCTTATTAGCTTTTACTATATTTTAGCTATGTGTTAGCTGAGTGCTGGTTTTTATGCACCCTCAGGAATACTGAGTTCTATAATATTGGGGCAACTTCACTGGTAGTTGATTAATAACATCTCAATGTATTAATTTACATTTTAGGTAAACTGAATATTGAGTAAGTTTAATATGTTTTTTACAGGGATATCGAACATTATTTTTTGGTATTTGCAAACTGCTTATTTGTGCCTATTGTTCAGGTAACATGTCTGACATTCGAGCCAGAGCCCCAGCTGCATGCAGATGATCCACTTTAACTTCTCTGAGGGAAATTCAGTCTACTGCAGTCTTTCATCCTACTTGGTCTGCCGTTTCATTTCAGCCAGTTTAGTGACCTCTTCCCCTTCTAAAAGTTCACCTAAATCTGGGAGGCTTAATGGTGTTCAAAAAGCTAGGAAGGAGGCTGCCCTGGGCAGCTTGGTCTGAGCAGATTTCTTCACCTTGAAGTCTGATGGCTCTGCAGTAGGACCCAGGACGGGTTTCAGAGAAGCTTTGCTCAGGTTGGGAATTGCAGTTCTGGGGTCCAGCCTTGCTCTAGATGTACCCCAGAGCCATGCCTCCCTGTTGAGGTCTCAACACCTACTCTGGATGCAGCCCCTGGACACTGAGAGGGCACTCCCTGTCACCACTAGCTGCCCTCAATGTCATTTGACATGCCTTTTCTGTAAGCTTAGGCTTATGACAGTATACTCCAGGTATCTTTCAGGCAGCTTCGCTTTGGGACGTTTAGGAAAAGAGATCAGGAAAAGGCCTGACATTTATAGAAAGTGAAACTTGAGGGACATTTCAGGGAGGAGAAACACAAACTGTTATCAGTAAGCTATTTAGCCACATTCATTTTTGTTTATGGTTGCCTTATTCTGTTATATTTTAAAGCTTTCCAGAAGAAATGCTATTCTGCCCCTAAAAAAAAGAATGTCATGGTCAAGTTTTAGGCCCCTGATAATTTGATGGGAAACATTTTAGTATGGAGATAAAGTATTTCATCATGAAAGTTACCACTGCCCCTGTCCCTTCACTTTGCCTCTAAGGTTATCTCTGGCTGATTATATATAATGACTTGGAGGGACTTTAGAACTAAATGGTTTGATGTCAATCATCTTGATTAGTAAGAATCAGTTCAACTGTTAGATTTTTTTTTAATGATATTTTTCTTGTGATGAGGAAAACCTTTTTTATCCTGAAGACACTTTGCATACAAACACTGTGATGTTAAGATAGACCATGAAACAACACTTCTATTTGTAAATGGTGGCCTTCACAAATTAATTTTTCAAGGCTATTAGACTGCTTTTCCTTTTATACTCATTAAACTATAATGCAGCTGTAAACAACACATTTACCAAACTACATATAAGCTTTGGACCCATTTTATTGGCTGCTTCCCTTTCTTATTTCTTATCTGTGTAGACACACTCTTGAATGTGAAATGAAAATGTGATTTTCATTGGTTGTGAAAAATGACTGACATTCACCATTGTCACACTCTCCCCCAAAGTAGACACTAAATGTATGGGAGTGACTGCTGGATACACAATTGCAGAAGGAGACTCTTTACACTAAACTTACAGCAGCCTCTAAATATGAGTAGGGCCACCTAAGGGAAATCCTCTGGTTTGTTCTTTGTATTATTCTAACTGGTGTTCCTACCAATGCTGAAGACACAGGTAATCCCTTATTAGGATATAAATATTTGGTTGAGAATCAGGCTAGTTCTGAGGAACACTTTTTATAGTTTGATAGACCCTGGTTCATGTGACAGTTTCCAGGAGTAAAGTGTAGAAATCACTGCTTTATTCATAGCTCTGTAGTTTACTGAAAACATGTTACCATGTGAACTAAATAACTAAGGAGTAACTATATGCTACTAAATTGTATACAAGATAATAGTGGTAGCCTGTTCATTTGTTGACTGGTAATTATATTTATAGAACACTTGGATGGCTATAGATGAAAAAGTAAAGTCTTATGGGAGTAATCTAGTTTAGAGGACAAGATTAATACACTAATTATATTATATATTATATATTTATAATGCAATGCAACAATGCAAAGTCTTGATGTTTCAATAAAATAGCAGTTCTGAGCTGTGGCATCAAAACACACTGTGTGTAGGGTGGTAGATATAATGAGTGATTTGTTACCAAAAATAAGTACAAAATTTGGTATATGGTTAACTTTTAAAAATAAGACAATTCAAGCTGAAGCCATTAATAGTATAACATTTTCTCATGTTTAATATTCCCGAGTGCTTCCTTAAGTAGGAGCTCCAGGTTTGGTGTGTGTGTGTGTGTGTGTGTGTGTAAATATATAAGTATCTATTTTTATATTTCTTCACTTTGTAGTTGGAAAAAACGTTGATCAGCCCTCAGAAGAGAAACTGTTTGCCTTGTATACCCGCTCAGGTGGGCACCTCTTTCCGAACAGGGACAGTAGCATCCAGTTTAATTAGAAAACAAAATAAATGTACTGAAAACTAATCTTATGCTGTGGAACAGGCTACCTAAACTTTACTGAATATTTATCTTACATGTGTATGTTTTATTGCTGTCAGTCAGAAGAGGACCTGACCAAGCCTAGTCCTGATTGAGGATGCTTTTTTTCATGAGTTTAAATGATATTAATCTTGAATCTGTTTTTAATATTCGGTAGAGTACTACAAATATTATACGAATATAAGGATAAAGCATACTGATAATCTCAGGTCCCTAACCCCCTAGTTACTCATGCAGCCCTTGCCAGGAATATGTCTCTGCACTGGTTCCATTCAGTTCTCTTCTCATCTTTCTAGCTCTTCCCCTTCATCCCATAGTCATTTATGCTGATTCAGATCCAACCAGTTAATCCTTCATATCAGCACTAATATGTAACTGCAGAGAATGTCGAATCTAGAATTGTTCAAAGTTCTGATGGTCAAATTTCTGAAGTATTTGCCAAGTATTCCTATAGGTCTGTTTGATATTGACTTTCTAATCTTTTCCACTGTCAGCTGCTCTTTGCTTCCGCATACTGGGTTTTTGCTGTTTTAACTGACTCCTGCGTAAATACACCAAATTGTTATATACAAACTGTAAATACTTTCCGAGAATTACAGTTTGCAAATTTGAAATTCTACTTGCCAACCACCTTAGTTTATAATGAAAGCCCTTAGTCTAGTATTTTAGGGTTCAAGTTGTGTGACTCCAGTGTGATAGTAATGACTCTAAAAAAATAATCATATAAGCACGATTAAAAGAAAAGGGAAATTACTGGGAGTTGGAGCCATCACAGAGGGCTTTATAAAAAAGTGGGATTTCAACCAAGGCTTGAAGCATAAAATATATACGAATGAATGAAAAGAAAGAATAACATTACAGACCAGAAGAAATAATTAAGGAAGAACATAGGAGCTACAGTTAAGGTACATAAGGAAATTGGCCTGATAAGGTACAGGAATTTATCCAAGAAGATTTGAACTAGATTGTGAAGTATTTTGAAAATTAGACTGGTTATTAATAAAATGAGTGGAAACAGGGTACTATTAAAATATTTTTGAGCAATGGCATACCATGAAACCGGTTCTGTTTAAGTATTATTAAGCTAGTAAAATGAAGTTCAGTGAGTCAGGAAATCCGAAATCTATTGTAGCATTCAAGATGTGAGCCGGAGGCTTCCCTGGTGGTGCAGAGGTTAAGAATCCGCCTGCCAATGCAGGGGACACAGGTTCGAGCCCTGGTCCAGGAAGATCCCACATGCTGCGGAGCAACTAAGCCCATGTGCCACAGCTACTGAGCCTGCGCTCTAGAGCCCACGAGCCACAACTACTGAGCCTGCGTGCCACAACTACTGAAGCCCGGGTACCTAGAGCCAGTGCTCCGCAACAAGAGAAGCCACCGCAATGAGAAGCCCCTGCACCACAACAGAGTAGCCCCCCTCGGCGCAACTAAAGAAGGCCTGCGTGCAGCCACGAAGACCCAAAAATAAATAAATAAATTTATTTAAAAAAAAAAAAGAATATTAAAAAAAAAGATGTGACCCAGAAGAGCCTTTTATTGGGGGAGGGGGAAGTATTGCGAATGAGAGACATTTTATAGGAAAATCGTGAAATTTAGTTTCTACCATGACATAAAATTCTGCAAAGGATTTTTGAATTTTGGTAGTTGGGAACCAGACAGTGGCATTCAAGGTGGAAAGAATAAAAATTTTTTGAGGAGATAGATGGAAGAAAAATCAAAGAATGTCAGAGCTCTCTATGCCAGGTCCGAAGCTAGTTATTTCCCTTTGACTTATGATTTTAGCAACCCCTCAAAATTGGTATTATGTTCGTTTTTCCAAACGAGGAAAAAGAGGCAGAGTCACACAGCTAAATAAGTAGAGGCAGCAAGATTCAAACACAGGCTAGTCTGACTCTGGGCCAGTTCTCTCAATGAGAATTGAAGAAATTCATTGTTAGCCCTCAGTGCTCTTATGACTGATCCCCTTGCTTATTGGGTTATTCGTTTGCTATGTGCCTCCTGCAAGTAGCACTTGCAAGTGAGCAGTCTGTGTTGTTCAGTTATATGGTTATATCCCCAGTACTTAGAACAGCGCAAGGCATTCAATACAAGTTTTTTAACCTACAGAAACAAGTGAGCACGCAAATAAGTCATAGACCTGGCAGTGGAAACCGAGCCTCTCCACTCACATTTCCATTATTTGTCACAGCTGACCACAGTCCCTTTTTCTTGGTTTTCTCAACCACCACTTGTGTCCAAACATCCCAACCAATATACAAAATGAATAACAATGCTTGATGTGAGAAGTTCATATAACCAGAGGCTACTCCATAACGCTTGCTTGTAGAAAATGCTGACATAATCTAAAAGACTCCAAGAAAAACCTGCTGAGACATGATGTTTTTCTTCTCCACTTTCTTAACTGCCACCTACCCCTCTATAACAATAATAGTAAAAAGAGTAAACCTGATTAAACATAGTGTGACCTCCTTACCACCCTTCCTAGGACCCAGTGATGTGTGTGTTTGGTTGGCTTATGCATCTGCTTGAATTAATTGTGTATAGTGTCCTGAGAATTTTATTTTCCTCATAATTTGGCACTTGACCAAATAGTGATCAAAGTAGCAAAATGGGTCTTTGCATGATGGTTTGATACTTCCCCCAGAAAAGAATGTTCTGGCCTTTGATGTATTTGTTTTGTATCTAGGAGGTGGTGGCACTCGTTGTCTTTAATAACCTGGTTCATTTGAGTATAGTAGCTCCCTTGCTGTCTAGTATGACAGGTTGCTCCCCGCAAAAATATGTTTTGTTTTTTGTTTTTTTTTTGCGGTACGCGGGCCTCTCACTGTTGTGGCCTCTCCCGTTGTGGAGCACAGGCTCCGGACGCTCAGGCGCAGCGGCCATGGCTCACGGACCCAGCCGCTCCGCGGCATGTGGGATCCTCCTGGACCGGGGCACGAACCCACGTCTCCTGCATCAGCAGGCGGACTCTCAACCACTGCGCCACCAGGGAAGCCCTGATTTACTTTTTAAAGCTATATACTATTGCTTTGCCAGCGGACTACAGTAAGAATTTTACTACGCTGTTTACTGAGACATTGATAAATGAGCCACTTCTCTTCTGTCCTTAAAACTTAAGTGGAAGAAAGTTCATAGACCCTTTTATATTTTTGCATATAACATTTGTGCAGACTCTTTACCCATGATAGTTTTCATTTTGCATCTTTCTTTTATCATCTTCTGCAAGTTCTTTGTACATTATTTTCCAGTGGTGATTTAAAGGCTAACCATGTGTTTTGAGGCTGTGTATATAATAAAACATATTCTTTGTCATTCAGAACTCTGCATTCTATTGCATACTATATATGTATATGTATATATATCTACATATAAATAATAGTTAACATTTATTATAAACTCAGAACATGCCCATGTATTATAATAGCCACTTCATGTGTGTCCTTTCAGATAATTCAGTAATCTTATGAAATAGATTTTATTATCCTCATTAAAAAATAATAGACTTTACTTTTAGAGCAGTTTTAGGTTTACAGAAAAAATATTGAGCAGAAGGTACAGAAATGGCATATGCTCTCCCACCCTCCTATACAGCTTCTCTGTTTGTATCAACTTGAGCTCATGTTGTACATGTTACAATTAATAAGCCAATACTGACACATTATTATTAATTAAAGGCCATAGTTTACATAAGGGTTCACTCTTTGTGTTGTGTATTCTATGGGTTTTGAAAAATGTATAATGACATGTATCTGCCATTACAGTATCATGCAGAATAGTTTCATTGCCCTAAAAATCCTCTGTTCGCCACCTGCCCTCTTTTTTGTAACAGAGAAAATTATAACTAGGAGATGAAATTATTCTCCAAGGTTCACATAGCTACATAAGTGTGAGAGCTGCTCGGCCTCTTGGCATCTGTGCTCTTAACTGCATGACCATTTAGTGAATCCTAACTGGGTAAGATTCTTGCTAATTCTTACTAACTTCATCAAAGTGTGACAAGTGTAGCAAGTATTTTTGCCTGTGCTTTCCTTTGAACTTAAAGTGCTGTGAGAAATTTCGCAAGAGATTTTTGATTCTTAATTATTGGAAATTTGACAAGCCTTGTGAATTAAAGAGGAGTTATTGACTGGAGTAGCATTAGTAGAATGAAAGAGGGCAACAGAATGAATTTTTTAAATGAACGAATAAAAAGGAGAAGGCATATGGAGAAATGAGTCAAAGTTGCATGAAATGTAGAATATTAGCTTAACCATACACCTCTACCTTTGGAAGAATTATCTCCTTAAAAGTGATTTTAAAAATATATGTGAAGGGGAAAGAAAAACATCACCTGAAGTTTATGTGGTAGATAGCGTTTAAATTAGAAGGAACAGACAGATAAGATTGTTTCTCTTTACTCTAGACCCACAGCTTCTGAATACCACCCTGTGCCTTGCTTCCACTCAGTTAGCATAGATCTTCATTTTAACCTTGGAGGACAAGGCAGAACTGTTTTAGGAAAGGTCTTCTTTGGGTTGTTCTCCTACCTTGAGTCACCCTTTTTTGTTACTCTGGAGTCAGTTTTGGTGCAGAAGCTATAGCACAGCAAAGAATGTCTAGTTTTAGAATCTGCCTGCATTATGATAGTATTTCATGAAAAATCAGTTTATTGCATATAAGCCTTTGCCCCTACTTTTTGCTTATATTTTTTCTGAGGATTATGGTAATGTTTACTTAAAACTGTAGCTAGGGAGAAGATCTAGCTTTAGATTAAATCCTGATTTAGCAGTATTGTAGTCCTGAATGACAGCAGCGAGGATAAGCAGTAGTTGCTTGAGAGTCAACAAATTGTGACTTAGTTTCTTCCTATATAAAGTGAATATTAAAAAAAAATAAAAGTGAACATTAAGACAAAACCATCTCAAAGCTAAAATAGTCATCATTCCTTATAAGGAAGAATGAATGAATGAAGAAAAACAGATCAAAGGGAGAAAATAAAATAGAAAATGAAAATATGTTTCCCACCATTTCTGAAAACTCTCTTATCCTTTTGGTTTCCGTGAAACCATTTTTTCCCTTTTTTCTCTTGCTCTCCTGGTCTCTTCTCTTTGATGTCTTTAATGAACTCACTCTCACTGTCTCTTCTAATCTTGATGTTTCCCAGGATTCTGACCTCAGTCTTCTCTCTCAACATATTCTCTTTGATCATCCTCGTTTAGATAAAAACAAAACACTGCTTTTTGATGATGATTACTAAGTAGACATTAGTCTACTTCCTTTGGGCCCAGGAGGTGAAGAATCCCTCATGATCCGCTGCTGAATCATCCATTTTCTCTGTTTTTCAAGGGTCGTAAGAGTGAGGCTGAAAAATTCTTCTTGAAGGCTATTGAGCTGGACCCCACCAAAGGAAACTGTTACATGCATTATGGTGAGTGGTTGATAGATTTTTTTTCCCATGTCTCCCACGTTTACAGTGAATGTTGGTACGAGATTTAGGTTGTGCTGGCAAAGAACATTTTGAGAGGACATTGACTTTGCTGATGTAGATGTAGCCTCATGCTATAGTCTTGCCTTCTTGTTCAAAGCAGTCACGTTAACAAGGGCTATGCCTTATGGTTACTTTTAGTACTTTTCACAGCACTTCAGTGGGGCAAGGTATTTTCACAGTTGTGTTTTTTTGTTCTTGTTTTTTTCAAGTTCAGTTTGGAGTTTAAATGAGGTCTCGTCAGAAAATCATCTTACTCCTTGCCTGATGCGTGGTACATAATTAAAATATTAGCTCTCTTTTCATTCTAAATGTTAATGTATTGCTCACTGAATGTATCATTTTGAAGTTTTAGAGGCTTACATTTTGGCCTCAGGGCCTTGCTTTCTGGAGTTACCCCAGCCTGTTCTCTAAATGCCTGAGATTGGGGTCAAGGATAAAAACTGTAAAGGCTGTGTCTCTCACTCGGTTTATCTTAATCAGTCTGGAATGAAGTTACATAACAACTCTGTCACACTCCATGCTGTCATTAGTAGTGAGTCATGTGTTCAGTGAGGCAAAGTATATAGCTGGTTTGGTGTCGGGTAAGATGTGCTGATTTCTACCATATTTTCATTTGGACTGGCTTTCAAGGAGCCTAAAAGCGTTTACTTTTGCTGATCCCTTGGAAAGTAAAAACAAATTTTTGACCACTGTTGTCTTTGATGTGTTTGTTTTATCAAGTAGTAAACTTAAAGATGGATGAAAATGAAAAATCTTGGGAAAATAAAGCTAATATGCTTGTATAATATTAAATTTCTTCTTCCATTTCCCAACTAGTAAAAATAGATCAGTGACAGGCTGTGAGTGTGGGATATGGAAATAAAAAAATGGAGGATACACTTAACCAACCACCGGTCCATTTGTTTATATTGTGTGTATATGTTTATAAACCTAGGGTTGTGATACTTTATCTTTCCGGCGTAACACAGCATGTAATTTCACACAACTTATTGCACCACCACTCCCGATTTTGTTTCACAGTGCAGTTGTATTGCCATGTTAAAATAGTAGTCAACTAATTTAAGTTTGCTGCAGAATTTAGTTCACTTCTTCAGGTTTTCTTATATGAAATATTTTAAATTAGGATTTTCTCATGCATATTATTTTGGGTGCCCCTACTGAGCCAAAGTAATTCCCTGATTATTTTCTATGAGTGCTAAAGGACCTCTTGTCATTTTATGAAATAGGATTTTTTTTTTATCCTGTCTTGCTGCTTGCATTTTCTGTACCTCAAACTAATCCTACCTACTGCATCTTCTAAGCTTGTTTCCCATAATTTTATTATATGCTTTAGATTTTTCACATTCAATTCCTTTAAACTTCATTGTTGCTTCCTCTGAAATGCCACTAAAAAATGTCACTATTTATTAATTTTAAGAGATAGCCCCCTTATTTATTATTCTGACTTGTCTATCTTTACCCACTTCTATCTTTTTATTTATTATTGTTTTTTATATTACAGTATTCTCCTGAAAATAATTGTTTTTCCAGTGGTAGTACTAGGGAATATTGCTCCAATGAGAAATTTTGGGATTTAGTTTTAACAAAGTGAAACAAATTCTTTATTTTGTATGTTATTTGGAAAACAGTGATAGATGTTCCGTAGATGCATGTGTAAAACTGATTCTTCTTAGTACTCGGGGTTATTTTAATTTTTTGCCATATATACCTATTATTAGAAGTACATTTATTTTCCAAGGGAGGAATGAGTTCATAATTCAATATATTTTTATGAAATAGCTTCAATATTTTTCCCCACTCTGGAATAGGAAATGGAACGGACTGAAGATGAGGCATCAAAAAGTAGTAGTTAAGGCAAAATAACCTACAAATAGACAGGAAGCCCATAGCTGAGGGCCTCATATTCCTATCTCACTGTCCTCAGGTTATTTAAAAATGTACATTTAAAGGAATATTAATGATTTTTATTTGGAAAAAGTCTGCTTCAAATGACTAAAATTTAGAACTGAAAAGTTCTTTTAAAATTATCTAATATAACCCCTGTTGTAAAAATAAGTAGATTGAAACCAGGAGAGATGAAGTTGATTTGCCCAAGTTAGCTGTAAGTAACTAAATTTTGGGTCCCTTGATAACCATCATTGCTTTTTCTTCTGTAATATATATTCCATTTCTTTCACAACATTGTAGATAGACAGACAAGTAGGTAGATAGGTGGCTGGGTAGGTAGGTAGATATTTTTGATTAGTCAGCCCTTCTGTGCAGTTTTAGAATGTCAAATTCATATAAATCATGACTTAGCTTAAAATTCTTAAGGAAGGGTTTTTACTAATTTTAATATGTATAAGATGCAAAGCATTGTTCTCTTTTCAGAAAGTGAGTCTGTGCTATGTAGGCAATAAATAGGATGATGTCATTTTTAGAAGGTCATGTGGTGGGCAGTAGGGTACGTCTTGAAACCAAATAGTCAGGTTAAGCATCTTTGAGGAGGTGATATATGAAATACTAGCTTATGCCAACTCTTTGAAGAGCCAGATAAGAGCATTTCAGACAAAAGAAACAGAAAGTTCAAAGGTCGCAGGCAAGAAAAGCTTGTGTTCACAGCAAAGAAAGAGGCTAATGTGACTGGAGCATATTAAACCTGCTGGGAAAGTGGGAGGAGATGAGCTTGGAGAGGAGGCAGGGCTAGAGCCCAGGGGCCTTTGTAACCAAGCTAAGAAGTTTGCATTTTATTTTAAGAGCAATGGAAGGGACCATGTGGCAAGACAGGATGAGAGAAAGGTCAGAGTAGAGCGAGGGAACTCTGTTGCTGTCTCACAGGCAAGAAAATGGTGGTGGCTTAGGCCGGGGAGTGTTGTGGGAATGCAGATATTTAAATTGAAATTATGCCCTTACCTTCCGTAGAAAATTCTAAGGTAATTAACAAGGAAGACCTATTTTCCATTTTTGCACCATCAATATCTAGCATATTGCCTTGTCACAGTAATGTGCAATAAATGTTGAGCTCAGATATATTCTTAATTTTAGAATTGGATGGAGGTTCCAAAACTGACTGAAAGTTTGTTCCGTTAGAATTTGTTTTACTCTTTGTCCAAGATGCATACTATGATTTTAATACAGTTCTTCACCAACTTACTGGTTATGGATATTCTTAGGGTATTTATGACCATGGATTGAATGAATAATAACACTTCTTCAGCTTAAAAATAAATGTTTAAATGAAATGTTAATGTTAAATGAATGTTTATGTAAATGAAATGTTGTTTTGAGTCTTTTTTTTTTTTTTTTTTTTTTAATGCTTTTGCAAATGCCAGTGAAAATGCCAGAGTCAGTGAGTTTTGCTCTATTGGAAATTCACTCTGCTGGGTGATGGTGTGCTTTTCATTTGCTTGTTAATGATACAAGTGACTTGGAATATGCCATTCAGTTGGGAATAGACAGGAAATTACAGGAATTTATACTGGCTGCAATGGCAGTTAGAAAGCAGTATTTAAAAGTACTATTAGTTATTTTTGTTTTGAATCCACTAGTTTTATGTCTTGGGAGAAGGGATTGCATTAGAGATTGCCGTTTTTTCTTCATGTTGGCTTGCAAGAAAGAAAGCGAGGCAGGTTTTTAAAACTGGTTTAATAAGTTTGTTAAATGTAGGCCTCTGTGGTACCTATAGTCTCTGGGATTAAGATTCCCCATCTCTAAAGTGAAAGGGTTGATGTGGGCTTCCATAATGTTTTCCAACTCATATTTTATGTTGTGTCTAATATATACTTAATTTCTCACTGGTCTTTCATCAGTAATTTTAAGGAATGTATAAAAAGTAGGTTTCAAACTATTTTATCAGTAATAGTATAATGTTGTATTCATTATCTCATCAAGTTTACAGTGTACTCCCATGTCCATAAAAAGCAAATCATGTCTAGTCTTTACAGAATTTAATTTATAAATGTCAAAGGTGAACATTTGGTGCCCTGATGTCTCATATGCGCCTGTTATTCAAGGCATTCTCCATGAATTTCCTTTTGGCTCCAGTAGAAAGCGTCTGCCAAAAGAATGAAGGTCAAGACAAGTCCCTCCTTGTGTCTTTGTCTTCCTTTGTTTTTTTTTGTTGTTGTTGTGGTTTTGTTTTTTTGTCTTTTGTTTTTTGCGGTACGCGGGCCTCTCACTGTTGCGGCCTCTCCCGTTGCGGAGCACAGGCTCCGGATGCGCAGGCTCAGCAGACGTGGCTCACGGGCCCAACCACTCCGTGGCATGTGGGATCTTCCGGGACCGGGGCACGAACCCGCGTCCCCTGCATCGGCAGGCGAACTCTCAACCACTGCGCCACCAGGGAAGTCCCTTCCTTTGTTTTTTAAAGAATTACTGGGAAAAACATTTTTTCAGAAAGAATATATTATAAATCTTTTCTTTATATGCATAGTAGTAAATTTAATATAGACTGAAACAACTAAAACCAATACATATTTGTTATAAGGCACCTACTATGCTTAAATCTGGGGCAGATGGAAAGTCATTAGATATTAAGCACCAAAGCATAAAAAGTTAAAAGGGAGCAGGTTGTGACAAATGATAACGAGAAGAAGTACTCTTTTATGTAGATGTTGGACGGTTCTTCTTTTCCCATCTACCTCTTAACCATAGTTTCTAAGAGCAAAGACTTTATTGTCTTTTTCTTCATTATTGATCCTCTCTCTGGGTGATGTTCATTTCCAACAATAGTGACAAGTCCTGATCTTCTTCCTCCAGTTCAATATTTAGCAAGCACTATACTAGATGTAAGTGTTACCAAACTCAGGCGCAGCTGCTCACTGCTCAAAAGCCAATACTCAAGAGGCAAGTATTGGTAGAAAGGAAAAGTTGATTTAATCAGAAGGCCGGCAATCTGGGGAGAAGGTGGACTCATGTCCCAAAACTAACTCTGAAGATTCTGCTCAGCCATGCCAGTCTTTAAAGAGAAAAATCTCAGTGAATCAAGACAGGAGGTCAAGCTCTGCATCGTTTTCCATTGTGGGCAGGCTGGCTGACTCCTCATGATCTTTCTTCAGATGTTATCTTGCCCATGTGGACTGCCTGCAGGATCGCTAAGGGAGCTGCTGGGGGTGGAAAGCTAGTCATTCTTTAACTACTTAATTGTTCATTCCTTCTTTTAATTTAGGGAAAGATATTGTCATCTGTTAATTACTTACTCTTCATTTTTACTTCTTTGATCTATGGAAAGAATCAACAGGTTAGGCAAGGTATTGTGCACATTCAGTAGAGCATAAGTCAGGAGTTAGGTTAAATGTTACCTAGTGATCTCATTTCTATAATTAAGGTTTAAGGGGAACAGAAATAGACAAACAGGAAAGGGGCAAAAGAGCACTTACAAATCCCCATTAGTCAGACATCATTCCATTTCTGTGGGATTAGAGATGAAGGTCCATCTTCTGTAACTTCTTCATGCTGACATAGGGCACCATATTCTCAGAGTAGAAGATGTTGACATGGCTCTGTAGCATCTCTTTGCTGACAGTTTTAGTTGCCTGCTTACACATATGGACACAGCAAGCTACAATTATTTTGATGCCCACAAAGATATAGATTATTATGAGCAACAGTGTTAATCCCATTCACTTGAGGCCAGTTCTTGGAATTGTGCTACCAATAGATTAAGTACTGCTCAAGATGGAGCAGCTTATGTCATGGCTACAATCTGGTCATCAGGCAGTTAGCTTTTTCCCCTCTGGTAGTAATTATAGTATCTGTAAAACAGCTCAGGAATGTGCATCAGACACTGAAAGATTCTGTGATGCTCTTGTCCTTATCATTAACTTGAGCCTGCTCTTTTGTGACTCCGGGAGGCTTGGGAAACTTCAGCTTTTCTACAAACAAGAGGCAGGGGACATGGAGGGACCTTTGTACTTGGGTGGGAATTGGGGTGGGGAGCCACAGGATTCTGCTCAGTTCCACAGGGAACAAGACAGCCTCCAATGTAGACTGCAAACTGAAGAGGGAGGCACAAATTATAAAAATAATGATTTAATTACAATTACAATTAGTTTTTAAAAGGAGACACAGTATCAACCAAGGGGCCTTGACCCGGGTGGCTGAGGTGCAGGAGAGCCCTGCCTGGTGCATGTAAGCTTTATTTAAATGATGAGTAGGAGTTCTCCAAACAAAAGTGTAGAACTGAGGGGATGCAATAAAGAACATTAAAGCAGAGAAAATGCTTGAGGCAGAAAGCATGGCATGAATAGTTCAAGGACAGAACTAGGACCATAGTTAGATGCTAAGAGAAGATACATAGAATGTACATCCAAATTGAGGAAATCCAAATTATGAGAGCTGATCATTTTTCATCTTGGGCCCACAGAGAGGTGTGGACTTTTTTAAACTATAATTATCTTTATTATTTTTTAGAGGCATTACTATCAACAAGATTAGAATCCTGAAAACTTCTTACTACATTTATCAAACAATTTATGATCTAACCCAGTGTTTTCGGACCCTGATCTTCTTTGGTCATTATCTAACCCCTGTGAGGTAGGAATGGATCCCAATACATTTGACTAAGATAATAGAAGTTCAGAATTTTCAAGTGACTCTCCAGATCAGAAATTTTCAACATATGTCTGTAGTGGGAGAAGAACTTGAAAATCCAGCTCTTTCAACTTTTTAAGTCCAGAACTTTCTGTTAATGTTGTAGTCTGTTTTTCTCCAGCATGGTTTATATATATTAAATTTCATTTTAAAAAGTAGTTACTGGAGAAAATTGTTAAAATATTGGGTTTGACTTTTCATCAGTGAACACTAAAAGAAGCAGCTTGAAAACTGTGCAATGGGTTGAATTGGTGAGAAGCCTATGGTTTGTATTGTTTGTAATTAAAATAGAATATGGCAGTGAACTGAGGTTGGTTGTAACATTTCATTTTTAATCACTTCAGAAATTGTAAGAGTAATTTTAAAAATTAAATAATGACCTAAATAGTGGTATTTCCTTGATTAAAAATGAAAATATATTTTTGGCCTTTGCAAAAATTACATTGAGATTCCAGTTATATTCAATGCTTAGGACGAAAACATTTTGCTAAAATATCAGTGCTTTGTGTGCTTTTACTGCTCCAAGGACAGTACAGGCAGTTTACAGGTGTATAATTAGAATTGGATTTTTCTAAATGTTGTTCCAAGCTATTTCACTTCTTGCCTAGGATTTTTTATTTTTAAATTCCCTCTTATAACAATGTGCTTAGTAATTTAATTTAATCTTCCTACCTGTGTGTATTTTATATGAGATACTTTCTAGAGACGTTTAGCGTTAAAACTTTCCCATGAGTAAAATGGGAAGAAATAGGGAAGGGATTAGCTAAGCTTACAAGCCAAAAATGAAGGGAAAATTAAATGATTAATTTGTTTCAAAAAAGGGATATAGTTAAAGGGCAAACTGTAAAGTGATAGGAAATAATTTTCTTAAAAGCAAAAGCTAACAGATCAGCCTACTTAAGACACGAGAAACTCTATAAAACTATGAGGCATGGGCTTCCCTGGTGGCGCAGTGCTTGAGAGTCCGCCTGCCGATGCAGGAGACACGGGTTCGTGCCCCGTTTCGGGAAGATCCCACATGCCGCGGAGCGGCTGGGCCCGTGAGCCATGGCCACTGAGCCTGCGCGTCCGGAGCCTGTGCTCCGCAAGTGGGAGAGGCCACAACAGTGAGAGGCCCGCATAACGCAAGAAAAAAAAAAAAACAAAAACAAAAAAAAAACTATGAGGCAAATAGAATACAAAGACCAAGGGTTACGAACAAACAGTTCTCAAAAGAAGAAATATAATAGGTTTTAAAAGATAGGTAAACATACAATTTCATTAGAAATCAAAGAAATTCAAATTCAAGTAAAGAATTCAATGAATTCTTTTCAGCTGCTCTAGCACTTATTCTCAGTAATTCTTCTCTTGGTAATATATCTTAAGAAAATACAATTTTTTTCTATGTTTATCAACAAAGATAGTAATCAGAGCACAGCACTGCTATTTATTTAGAGGCAAAAATTTAAAAAGCATCTAAATGCCCCAAAAAGGAAAATAATTAAATAAATTATGGTTATCCCCTTTTGAGGAAATATTATAAACCCTAGGTTAAATTTATAAAGAATAATAATAACAGAGGCAACTATCTATGTTATGGCACATGCAGAATGATTAAATTATACAAAATAGCCGTATCATTAGGAAAGCAAAATAGCTGTATCATTAGAAAAGCAAAGTAAACAGGTTAAGAATGGATATTTTAGCTTTTTGGACTTCTACAGTCAATTTTTTTTTGGTGGGGGGACAGGCTTAATGTTTTCTATTTTATGTTTTCTTTAATGAGCATATTAGTTTTGGAAGGACTAAATTCTTTAACAAAATGTGAAAGTACAAACATCTTAATCTATTGCTCAGATAGTCTGTAGAAAAAGATAGGAAAATTATTATAGTAACCAAATAATTATCCAAAAATTATTTAACAGAACTCAACATGTAAAACTTAAGACAAAAATTAAGTGAGAAAGGAATAAAAAGTAGAGCAAGGCATCTTGTCTGAATTCTCTATTAATACTGTATTTCCATGATGAATTCATCAAATATAATAACAGTACCAACATTTACTAAGTGCTTTTGTGTCCTGAGAAATTCGCATTTAATCCCCACAAAAGCCAGGTGATGAGGATACCTGTCTCCATTTTACAATGAGGAAGGTGAGGTCATCAAGCTGTAAGGTAGATTATCTAAGATTTCAATGCCACTTTGTATAGAGGCAGCATTTGAACCAGAACACTCCTGACTGCTGTGTTGCACTGTCATCAACTCTATGTCAGTGTAAGAGATGAACACAGATATTTTACATCCATGGATGCTTTATTGGTGGATGATACAGTATGTATCAAATACACTGAAAGTTGGGAATCACCTCACCTTTTATTATCATTCAGGAGGTAGAAGACTATTTCTATTTATCTTGTCAAACATGGACAACTCATTTAAGGTCCAAGCTTCAGTGAATGATGAGGTGGTCTTTGTTCTTCTGTTGTTTTTTACCTTTTTATTCTGAAGCCATAAAAGACTTGAAAATAAGAGGGAGAAGTCTTTATGGAATTCATGCATTTACGATGAATATTCCATTCTTGGTTCTATCTGAATTTTCTTTTGAGGAAGGAGAATAAGTAAGAATTTTGTGTACATATAATATTTATTATTTTGAATCTACTACTTATTGGCCTTTTAAATTTCATTTCCAATAACCTTTTATAGAAAGTATAATATAAAATACTACTTAAAATATAAACACTTTATATAAAATTTTAGTTTTCACAGTACAACTAAAACTCTTAATATATTAAGTACATAGTGTATCAGTCTATAACCCCTATGCAGTGTATACTTGAGCCTTATAAGCATTTTTCATAAAACACATTTAAAAACCAACTCAGGGATTCCCTGGTGATGCAGTGATTGAGAGTCCACCTGGCGATGCAGGGGACACTGGTTCGTGCCCCGGTCCGGGAAGATCCCACATGCCGCGGAGCGGCTGGGCCCGTGAGCCATGGCCGCTGAGCCTGCGCGTCTGGAGCCTGTGCTCCACAACAGGAGAGGCCACAACAGTGAGAGGCCCGCGTACTGCAAAAAAAGTAATAATAAAAATAAATTTAAAAAAAAATAAAAAATAAAAACCAACTCATTATGGTGATAGCAATCAGGCGTCACGAAGCCTGGCACCATTGTCATACCAATAGCCACTTGTTAGTAGTACAGCTGTAAGCAAATGTCTTAACCTCTCCGCGCTCCCATTTCCCCATATGGAAGATGCTCATAATACCATGCTTCCGAGATTCCAAAATGACATAGGTCTGACTCACTGTCTTAGTCCATTCAGGCAGCTGTAACAAAATACCACAGACTTAGTGGCTTATAAACAACAGAAATTTATTTCTCACAGTTCTGGAAGCTGGAATTCTGAAATCAGGGTGCCAGCATGGCCCGGTGAGGGCCCTCTTCTGGGTTGCAGATTTCCCCTTGTATAATTGCATGGTGGAAGAAATGAGGGAGCTCTCTGAGACCTCTTTTATGAGAACACAAATCTCAGAGCCCTCGTGACCTAATCACCATCCAGAGGCCCTACCTACTAATACCCTCACCTTGGGAGTTAAGATTTCAACATTTAGGGCTTCCCTGGTGGCGCAGTGCTTGAGAGTCCGCCTGCCGTTGCAGGAGACGCGGGTTCGTGCCCCGTTTCGGGAGGATCCCACATGCCGCGGAGCGGCTGGGCCCGTGAGCCGTGGCCTCTGGGCCTGCGCGTCCGGAGCCTGTGCTCCGCAAATGGGAGAGGCCACAACAGGGAGAGGCCCGCATAACGCAAGAAAAAAAAAAAAAAAAAAAAAAAAAAAAAGATTTCAACATTTAGACCATGGCACCCACCAAGTTTTATTATATTTATTATATTTCAAGAAAGAAATGAATACTATTGTTATAAAATATACAAGGATTATAAGATGCTTCACAGTACTAGAATGATTAAATCAATTCAAGTAATATGGCATGGCCTGACTCCAGAGTTTTCAGAATTTACATAAAGGAAAGTGCTTAGTGTCATGCCAGGCACATATGTATGCATTAATGCTAGTACTCTTACTATGGAATCTCAGTGTCAAACAGTTACATTTCTGACCCAGTGCTGGGTGCTTTTATGCACAGTTTGTCACTCCAGTAATCTAACCCTGTTAGATCAAAGTAACATTATCCCTGTTTTACAGATGCAAGATTTAAGGTATCAAGAGTGTAAGTGATATATCAAAGGCCCTTACGCATAGTAACTTGGAAGAGCAAGGGTTTGAACCTGTCTGATCTCCAGCCCGTGATATTTTTATGGTTTGCCTGGTGCTTTCAGAGTTTCACTCTTAGGAAATATGAGCCTGGTGGGTCTTCAAATGTGACACAGATCCAGAATGCTGAGATTTTGGAGGACTGCTGGTGGAGAAACCCATGGAGCTCTCATCATGTACTTGAAAGCCTCAGGAAGGAAGGGCAGCTTGAGGTCATCAAGGCAGGCAAAGAGCCTGCCCCTTTCAGGGGCAGATGGAGGGAAGGAGCTTAAGTAGAGGGGAGTGAAAAGAAAGACAGGATGCAAGACACCAACCCCCACCCTGGGCAGTTTTATTCATGCTGCCTTGTTTATTCCTTCTGAAAACACAGTGAGGTTATCCTTGTTTAAAAAGTGAGGAACCTGAGGCTCAAAACCAGAGAATCTTGAAAATAACCAGGTGGCCTTTCTCCAGCACTGAACACAATACCTCACACAAAGAAGGTGGTCAGTCAATATTTTGTTCAATAAAAGAATGACTAAGGGAGGATAGACTGGCTTTCAGTTGGTTTTACTCTTTCCTTTTCTTATCTGTGCTTCCATTTTTTGCATGGGAATAGAATCTACCTTGTTTAAATCATTTGTGACCAAATCTTGTTTTGCTGGGAAAAAGGTACAGTTAAGTTCTTGTCTTAGTCCACTAGGGCCGCTATAACAAAATACCATAAACTACATGACTCACGAACAACAGAAATTTATTCCTCACAGTTCTAGAGCCTGAAAGGCCCAAGATCATGCTCAGGTCGATTTGGTGCTGGTGAGGCCCGCTTCCTCATTTACAGCCATCTTCTCTCTGTGTTCTCCTGTGGTGGAAAGGAAAAGGGAGCTCTCCAAGGTCTCTTTTATGTGGGCACTGATCCCATTCATGAGGGCCCCACCCTCACGAGCTAAGGCCTCTCAAAGGCCCCACTTCCACATACCATCACTTTGGGGATTAGGATTTCAGCATATGAGTGGGAGGAAGGCACAGACAGTCAGACCATAGCAACAATTTACATATATTCTTTTGAAGATTTTGTATAGGACTCAAAAAGCTATAAAAGCCAGATGACAAGAACTGAATTAAATTTTGGATTAGGGCACAGAAAATGCACTGGATTTTGGATGGCAGATCATGGATTTTGGAAGGAGGCACACCCAGCCCTACTGCTGATTATCTCCTTGAGGATGTTCCACCTTCCGCTAGCCTCTCTGCTGCTCAGTTTCTTAATCTGGAGATGATTGCTACTGCCTCAAGTTGTGAGGATTCACTTGCAATTTCATAAAATAACTAGCATGTAATAAATGCTCAGTAAATTGTAATAGTGGCCATTTATTCTTTTAAAATTATAGTGGAGGGCTTCCCTGGTGGCGCAGTGGTTGAGAGTCCGCCTGCTAATGCAGGGGACACGGGTTCGTGCCCCAGTCCGGGAAGATCCCACATGCCACAGAGCGGCTGGGCCCGTGGGCCATGGCCGCTGAGCCTGCGCATCCGGAGCCTGTGCACTGCAATGGGAGACGCCGCAACAGTGAGAGGCCTGTGTACTGCAAAAAAAAAAAATTAATTAAAAAAAAAAATTATAGTGGAAACCATACTAATGTCCTGGAATGAATGAATTGTATAGAAAAAATTTTGAATAAGATATATAAATAAGGGACAGAAATTAGGGGAAGAGGAGACAGAATAAAAACCTAGGAATTAAGAAAAAGAATAAATCCTTACCTGTCAATGTGCATACAGGACCAGAGAGAAAGGGAATAATTGCTTATAAGAAGAAAGAAGATTATAAGTTACAAGTAATTGGGAACAGGGAAAGAAAGGGTGGGGAGGAAAGAGACAGAGACTGTTTTTCCAGTCTTAGCTATTTGATTTAGTGACCTAATTAATGCACTTGGGAGATTCTTGTTTGCATTCTGCCCCTGCTTAATTAAAGCAATTGTTCCCAAAGGTACGTTCGTGTACCCTGCCATTGACTCCTCCCTGCCTTCGTGGATGCATCTGTAAGTGAATACCTCCACAAAGCCCTTAGAGATGGTGTGAAGCACAGTGAGAAGACTCTGAGCTCTTCTTAGGAAGAGGATGTAAGCTCTTTGACCACCTCTCTCCATTCTCATTACCGCCTGGCTTAACTTAGTCTCAGAGGCATGTTCCTTTCTGTAGTGACTTTGGTGTCTGCATTTGAGTCCTCTGTCTGCCTCCTCTCTTTCCTTACAGCTGCTTTGTCTCAGGTTACACAATATCCCAGAACAAAGTGAGGCTGCTTACCTCTGTCTTTGATTAGGTTGTACCCCTCATTTAGTTATGTCTTTCTCTTCATCTTTAGGTGATGAAACTCAGATTGTTTCAAGTCTTAGCATGAACATCTCATTCTTGATGAAGCACACTTGATCTCTATTGAATCTATGTATTACTTAAACTTATAATGGGATTGGGTTGCTTCCGCCTCCGTGCCTCTTCCCCGGCTCCTCCGCGCTCTCTAGTCTCTTCAACTCCCCCCCAGTCTCCTCTCTCCTCCTTGCTCCCCGCTAATTCCCATTTCCCATCTGACAGTCTTCATAACTCCATCAGTTTCATAACACTTCTGGAAAGAGTCAGGGGAGAAATAAATGCAATAAAGCAATGCTAACCTTCCTGACCTCCTTTTCAGGTGAGCACAGAGCCCTGGCCTGCTGTTCTTCTACTCTCCTTTGCACTGGACACCTTTCATGCCACCTGTCCAATTCAGGGCAAATTCTTGGCCTCATCCATGTCCCTGGATCTTAGGGACAGATCCAGGGCCTTCCAGCCTCAAAGTGAGCAGTCCAGATTGATCTACTGGGCGTCCTTTTCCTTGTTTCCCCGGCCCACCTGTTTTCTTATCCAGTAGCTGCGGCACATTTATCACACTGAGTCTGTCTCAGTAAACCAGAGCTTTTATTAACTCAGGCAGCCAACGCGCAAAAACATAAAGCCAACAAAACTCATAGAAGGGCAGGGGAGAGAAATTGGTTTGAAAAGTGAGAGCATACCTCACTCAGACATTCAGCAAGCTTCCCTTCCGAGAAGCAAGAGAGAAGATTGTCCTCCATAATTTTATTTCTCCCAGGCATAATGAGCACACATTAACAAGTAGCCTGTCTTCAGCAGACTCTCTTTTCAACAGCTCGTCTAAATCCTGACCATTGGGTTATCACCCACGCTGTCTTACCAGGAATGCATTACTCACCTCCCCTAATAGAAGCAGCCCATGAAGGGCTCACCTCAGCTCCACTTTACCCACTCTTCTTGTTATCGTATAGATGTCACCAAAAGCAGTCCGCCCAGATCCTTCCACTGTGGCTTTTTCCTTGTTCCAGTCACCTGAATCTTTGGAAAAAGCCCTCAGGTATAGATTGCTTCTGGATACTAGTAATGTTCTTTTTCCTGATCTGGCTTCTGATTATATGACCATAGTCACTTCGTAAAACTTCACTTACTTGTGCCCTTTATGTATATTTAAATTTGATTATAAGTTGAACAAAGCCAAACAATCCACCTCCATCCAGAAATGATGCACTTAGCTTGATACCTTGCACACCTCCCTTTTCAAATTTATATCCATTTTATAGTTAAACTAGTTAAACTATCTCCATAATCTCCTCTTTCCTCTGCTAGATGGGAACTATTCCAAGGATAAATGTTGCATTTATCTTCATATCCCCCATATCTTGTTTATACAAGGCACAATGTACAAATCTTGGGTTGGATACTTTAACCTACAGTTTCTTCTTTTCCCAAACCGTTCAAGTGATTCCATAGTACAATGGAATATAATAAACTTTAGCCACCTTAGGTAGTTTGAACTGTTCTGGAATTAAGATATCTTTGAAGGTATAATTGATGTCTGGATCACTTGTTGTATTCCGAGGGAAATTCAAAGCTCTAAAACCATGGCCACGGCCACCGTGTTGCTCAAGTCCAAGAGACACATTCATAGAGATATCATTGTGAATGGCACCCTTGAGAATTGTGCAGTGCCTAGCATGTGTGGCCCATTCACTGCAGCCCTACCTGAAAATCACTGTGAGATGAGAGGCTATAAATAGGCAAGTGCCTGGTGACCTGGGTTAACTAGGTTCTAGCTTGCTCTGGAAGATGAAGCAATATGATTAGTTAATTCAGTCCTACCATTGAATATGTATCTATTAAATTCCCACCATGTGCCAGGAAGTAAGAGAGTGAGCCACTGTGATATCTGGGGAAAGAACATTCCAGGTAGAGGGAATGGCAAAAGACTGTGGAGCATGGGTCTTTGTTACGCTGGTGTGTTAGATGAGCAGCAAGGGGCTAATATAATTAAGTAACCAAGAGGGAGAGTAGTAGAAGACAAAGGAGATGAGGTCAGAGAACCGATGTAGAGGTTGCGGGGAGAGCCCCGTGCTGGTCATATCAGGCAGTGTAGTCCAGTGTAATGACTTTCACTTTCCCTGGGTCAACTGTAGAATGACGGGATCTGACAGGACCTCTTTGACTGCTGTGCTGAGAATGCCCTGTAGAACCAACGGCAGAAGTGTGGAGACCCATTAGGAAGTTATTGCTATAATCCTGGGGGAGAAGATGGTTCGAGACAGTGTGGTATCAGTAGAAGTAAGACAATTCTGGATACATTTTGCTAATCTGAGGTCCTCTCTAAGGGGAACTATTTTAACGCAAATGCTATGTTCTAGCTGTTATTTTATAAGTAAGATTTTCATTGCCTTTGACCATTTTTAAAGCTATATATGAATGATTTTTTACTAAAGAGAATTGGATCATTATGACACTTATTACAGATCATTGTATCTCCTTAATTTAGTAGCATTGATCATAAGAGTGAATTTTTCATAGTATTTTAGTAAGAAATGACAGTTCCACTAAGCTAGGGAGTTTATATGCAGAACTTTTAAGCAGTATTTGAGCCTATGGCTTAAGGCCAGCTTACAATTTTATGGATTTCTACCTTTCAGACAGCTTTTTAAATCCAGGAATTAATGAAATATTGATCTTCACAGGCTTGTCATATTGATATGTTGGTAAAAATCTACCAAGTAATTTAAATTGTTCAGTTAGAGAATTGTCCAGAGAGGAAGTGGTATCCCTTTAATACTGAAACAGTTGAATCCAAAACTGTTGACTGCTTTTCCCCTTTTCCCAAGTTAGCCTGTGAGGAAACTTACACTCTTTGTATCTGGACCTCTAGAGAATGCTTTCTCTTTTTGTATCCTCTTCTGTTTTTTCCTATTCAAATGTCTTCTTTCTTTCTTTCTTTCTTTCCAGTTTCTCATCTTGTTTTTTTCTCCCTTTGATTGGAGAAATGAAATAAGATGATGATAATTAACTCGGGTAAGACAAACTACAAACCAAAGAAATAATGATAAAGTGTGGTAGCACAATACACCCCGGAGAACAAAATGTATTTTACTTAAATTTTTGTGGTTTCTTTATTTGAAAGTCTACTCAAGTATCAAACACAAAGAATGTGTTTGTCTACTATATCTGAAAGGAGAGTGATGTCTCAGAGATCTAGTCTGCAAATGAGGGATAAAACTCTTAAATCTCCTTATTTCGAGTTTGAGAGAGTAAACTTATATGTAATGAGTATATCTTATTCATACACATATGTATGTCTAGCTACACATGTATGTGTAACCTGGTCATCATGCCTGTAATATGAGGAAGGGCGTGCCACATGCAGTTGATTTCCAGAAAAGTGCAGTCTAACTGCTAGCCAATCCCAGACATGGAGTCCCGAGTATGGTGCAAAACATTTATTTTCTTGTTCCCATAAGACAACTGGTTCTCAAACTGTGGGCACTGGACTGGCAGCATCAGCTTTAGTTGGAAACTTCTTAAAATTGCAAATCACAGGCTCTGCCCCAGACCCACCGCATCTGAAATTCTAAGGATGGGACCTAGCTCTCGGTTTCATCAAGTCCTCCAGGTGATTGTGATGTGCCCTAAAGCTGGGGAACCACTGGGAAAGGCAGCCTTTCAGGTCTTACAGAATCCACCAATGTGGATGGACTTCCCAAAGTGCCTGCCCTTCTCAAGTGTTCTTGCTTTCCTTTTCTAACACCTTTCACTTCTCACAGTGTCCTAGCTCCATTGTGTCTCAGACTGAGGTACCCTCAAACTCAGAGCCCCAGTAGCAGCTCCTACACACAGAACTTCAGGATCTGGTGCTGTCTTGGTGGGCGCAACTGTCGACCTTTATATTCCTCAGTGAAGAGCACCTCTGGCTCACTTTTTAGTATTGATCACTTCTCCTAAAACTGGTTCAGTGCCTTATTGTGTAAAACAGTTCACTTCCCAGTAGTGATCAAGACAAGAGGACTGAGATCAACAGCCTGTCACATATGCTGTAAGTGGGGCAGCGGTATTGGGACAATTCTGGTTTATTCCCCCTCGTTCCAGCACAGTTGACAGTACCATTCTCTTTCACTCTTTTAAGTACTCTAGTTTAGATGGTAAGTCATAGTACAGTGAACTTAAATCATAAGCAGTTCTACCACTATTGGAAAGTGGTCAAAGAAGGATTCACCAAGAAGGAGATGTTTTAGGGCATAAAAATGAAAGATGTCCAAGAGGTAGGCAAGACAGGCCTGGAGCTTGGGGTGGGACAAGGCAGAGAAACCTTAGAGGCTGAGGGTTCAGGACAAATAAGGATGTGAAGCAGCAGGTTACACTAAGGGAAGCGGAAGTAGTTCAGAGTCTGGAGCCAGGGTCTGGTGGGAGCAATAGAAGAAGCTGGCGGAAGAGGAGCAATTAAGGTCATCTTTTTGTTTGTTTGTTTGTTTCTTATTCCCGCAACAATGTATCGATTTAGGCTCTTGGGATAATTATTTAGAAGAAACCTAGTATGTCTTTGTTTCCTTATTTATGTTGGTTCTATGTATTTGAAATGCTTATTGCTCTATTTTCCATCAATTTGGGGCCCTCTTTCAAACAAACGATTACTGTATAAACAGCATAATAATAACGTACTTTCAACTTTGGTTCAGATTTTCAAATTCACTTTAAAAAGAGATACCAAATCATTCACATTCCATAATGTTTTATGGCTTTATCATAGCAAAACACTAACCCTGGACTATTGAGATCTATGGCCTGTCGAGAACAGAGTGCAGGGAATTATGCAAATACCTTACTAATATGCTGTGTTATTGTTTTTCTGAATGTTAATATGATGATTGAATCCTCCTGTTAGAAAATGATCGTATAGGAATTCTTTCTGTCACCATTTGCAATACAGAAATTATGTGTTTCGTGTAGTTTTGTGATCTTGGGAGCTGCTTACAAAGTCTGTGTTCTGTGGCAAAGCTTACCTAAACCATAAGGAAATGTTTTTAAATATTTTAAAAATTGTGTATTTGATTTTACACAATTAGTTAATGTTGCTCTTTCTTTGTTGTTGATGAACTCAGAGATGTTTTCAGCATTAATAGACCTTGGAAGGCTTTGCCCTGGACATTGCATATCAACTGTCCTCTTAGGCCATCGAGTATCATTGTCTTCATCACATAGACTTCTTGTCACTGTCCGTCTCTGTTTCTGTATGGACAGTATAGATTTCATTCCCTTCCTTCTTTCTTTTTTACCAGAGCTAATATTATCTCCTTTTCCCTCTACCATCTGGAGTAATAAATTTTAAGAAGATAACCTTCATTATTCCATTAATTGTTGCATTTTCCTACTATTGATACAGAATACGTTTCAGGATTAATAGCTGTCTAGAAAGGAAAAAGAACAATTGATAAATTCCTACATTATCCTTTGTTTAAATATCACATAAGTAGTATATTTATTAATACATTTAGTTAGGTAAATAGGCCTTGAGGACAGGTAGCAATTAATATTATGGGGTTTTTTTTAAATCAATTTATTTATTTATTTATTTTTGGCTGCCTTGGGTCTTCGTTGCTGCGCACAGGCTTTCTCTAGTTGCGGCAGATGGGGGCTACTCTTTGTTGCAGTGCATGGGCTTCTCATTGCGGTGTCTTCTCTTGTCGCAGAACACGAGCTTTAGGCACGTGGCTGCAGTAGCTATAGCACTCAGGCTCAGTAGTTGTGGCGCACGGGCTTAGTTGCTCCGCGGCATGTGGGATCTTCCCGGACCAGGGATGGAACCCATGTCCCCTGCATTGGCAGGTGGATTCTTAACCACTGCGCCACCAAGGAAGTCCTGATATTATGTTTTAATTTTTTTTTAATCTGTAATAAGTATAGCTAACTGAAATATGGGTTTAGCCTGGTCTCCTGTACTAAGATATATGTGAGGGGATGTTAATTATTCAGTACGCCAAAGGTTGTCTAATTTTTGTTTTACTTTTTTAAAACGTCATATACTTTAAATTGTATCTCATATCAACATGTCTTTAGGGTTAGGGTCTACATGAATTTCATAAGTAATGTGTTTTTCTGTTTATCAACATAACCATTTACAACTCTGTTTTCTTAATAATTTTCTGACCCAACAATTATATTTGTTTTGGGAGATGAGAAAGGTGCCAAATGTTAGGTGACAAACTAGGAAAGTTATGTAAAACTTTTTGTAGAAAGAACTGAAGGATCTCCAACTCCTGGTCTGAAAGTAGGATTAAAATCCTAGGCCTATCTTTACGCACCACTCTTTACCAATTGAAGTTTAGAAACGGTTTAGTACAAGCAGTGGCTGTGGTTTATTATAAATCTTTAAAACAGAAAACTTCCTCTGTATTTTAAGAACTGGTCCTTTTAGGTCAGAAGACAATTTGTAATATTTAGTAGATAAACGCTAAGCGAGGGACTCACCGTTTGTAAAGTTTTTCAGTTTCCATGTATGCCTAGGACTTGCAATCATTTTCCTAACTATTTTTCATGTTGTTAAAGTCTTGAACTTTAAGCAAACAAGAATCTGAAAGTAAAGAGAAATAATAAATAGAAAACAATTCTATAAGCCTGTCAATTGCATGGGTGGTTTCTGCGTATCTCTGTCTTCCCTTGATTTGGTTTTCATTTGATTATCTGTATCAGACAAGGCTTAACATCATTACTTTTGCTGCTAGTAAATCCTTAGCTATGAAAAAGCAGCCTGCTCTCTCTGTTTGCATGTTTACAGCCTTAAAATTGGGGCCAACTTTTATGTTGTTTTCTTTGCCTTTACAATATGATTCTAGGATAGCATCATATAACAGTTCTCGAGATACAGTTTTGAAGAATTGTGTGGCTCTATCTGCAATAATTCTAACCTTGCAAAGCTGACCTGAAAGTAATCTCAGAAATCTGTATTTGTTAATATTCTTCCGTGTTTATTAGTCAATCTATAAGTTAATGCTAAACCAACCTTTCTATGTTCTTCCAATAATTTTAGTGTTACTTAAATATAAGAAATAAATATATCTTAATATGGGTAGCCCTGTTTGTGAATGTGCATCAGAGACAAAAACTGTTTAAAGGACCAATAATTAAAATCAATTCAAGTTATATTTGTCATATATCTTTTTTTCCTACAAAGCAACTCTCATCTTAGGATCTCAGAGGTTTATAGCTAATAATTAAATTTTATACTAGTGATGCAACATAATGATTATAGTGACTTATATAGGTGAAACAACTAATGTTTAAACTCGTTAATGGGTGACTTACTGAAATATATTGCACCCGAGCTGTAGATTCAACAGAACTAATATAGGGCCTTAATCCCCAAACTCTTTGACCATCAGCAAACTAAAATCTCCCCCATAGTCTTTTTTATATTGCTTTACTTTTTAAAAACATTTTTACATATCTGTAGTATATCTTTAAATTTGTTCATTTTATTTCTTGCTTCAGTAGTCTTTGCAGGATTTTTAAGTAAAAAAAATTGTTAATGTACCAGATTAGGTACATTGCGATGCCCTGCAATTAAGGGAATGGTATATAAAATATGACTAAATAATGAGCACGTAGATGCACGGTACACATAAATCTTAGCTTCGTATCACGCTTACCACTGTTCTTACGTTTTTCTCTAAAGCAGCTTTAGTTGTTTCACAGGATTATTATTTTCCAGTTTTCAGCTCACTTGACTTCATGCTTTGCAGGTCAGTTTCTCCTTGAAGAAGCTCGCCTCATAGAAGCAGCTGAGATGGCAAAAAAAGCGGCTGAGCTCGATAGCACGGAGTTTGATGTGGTCTTCAACGCTGCCCACATGCTCAGGTTAGTTTTTGCTACTGTGCCTGAGAAGACCAACACTGTAGCTTTATTCTTATTAAATTAATATAATATAATTAAATCAATTATACTAATTCCCCTTATATGTCACCTTATTCCATATTCTAAAAGTGAATTATGCTGCTTAACCATGTTAAAATCAGTCAGGACTGTTTAATTCATTATAGTTTATGTGCACAGTATATAGGGTATATGAACTTTTAGGACTCTGAACATTATTCAGGCCCCTTTTCTCTTTCCTTCAAAAATTATTGGCCATAAAATACAAAAGGAAAATTGCAAAATTGAAATTAGTAACTGTCTAATTAAATGTTTCCAAGATAAAACATTATGTCAGTTAGTCAACTGCATCTCAGTATCTGTGTTTTTGTATTAATTATATTGAATGGGTCATGTGGACACATTTTATTATGCTTGGTAGTAGAGAGGATTATCAAATACAAATATACTTAAGGCCTATCAAATTCTCAAAATGGCCCTATAATTAGCACTGTTGCTATGTGTTAAAACAATATACGTTTTTAGACCATTAGTGCATCTGTTTTCAGAAAGACTATTTTGAAGGGTAATTACAATAATAGCAAAACAAAAGGCAGATGAACAGTTTTTTGTGTGAATATAAAATGAAAGTCAGTGCATTAAAGGAGGATTTTTTAAGAAACTCCAATGATTTATACAGTTGTTTAAAAAGCATTGTTTGTTCTGTTAGCCGTACATATACCCCTTCGCACATGCTGTTACCTGAATTTCACTCTGTTAAATCTCCACATAAATGCTTCCTTGGGTGACATTGACACTATGGGCTCTGAACTTGGCTTCTAGGGGCAAGTTTCTAATTATGTAGATTACTCTTACATGGGAAGAAAAATAGCAGAGAATTGGTTCACATTTGGATGGTTTTAAAACATGGACTTTTTGAGGAAAGTAGAGGAACATTTAAAAAAAATTTTTTTTGAGATCATTGTAGATTTGCATGCAGTTAAGAAATAATACAGAGAGATCCCTGTACCATTTATCCAGTTTCCCCAGTGGTGATATCCTGTAGAACTACCATACAGTATCAAAACCAGTATTTTGACATTGATGCAGTCCACTGGTTTTATTGGGTTTCCCCAGTTTTAGTTGTACCCCTGTGTGTGTCTGTGTGTTTTTAGTTTTGTGCACTTTGATTACGTGTATAGGTTTGTGTATCCATCAGTCAGTCAAAATACAGACTGTTGGGCTTCCCTGGTGGCGCAGTGCTTGAGAGTCCGCCTGCCGATGCGGGAGACGCGGGTTCGTGCCCCGTTTCGGGAGGATCCCGCATGCCGCGGAGCGGCTGGGCCCGTGAGCCATGGCCGCTGGGCCTGCGCGTCCGGAGCCTGTGCTCCGCAAATGGGAGAGGCCACGACAGTGAGAGGCCCGCATAACGCAAGAAAAAA
>NW_006788426.1:320161-320414 GCF_000442215.2 Lipotes vexillifer | reverse complement strand
CAAAACCCAAAAAAAAAAAAAAAAAAAAAATACAGACTGTTGCCATCACCACAAGCATCCTTAGTATTCTCCTTTTATAATCACATACCCTCACCTACCCCTGTCCCCCAGGAACCAATATTTAAAGCAAGTTTTATAAATTACCTTGGATTTATAATTTGAGGTTATTACTATAACTGTATCTTAGTGGTTTCCTCCTTGGCTTTTAATAAGTTTTAAATAAGAAATTTGAAGTCTGTTTGAGAGGAAAGAG
>NW_006788426.1:305700-320149 GCF_000442215.2 Lipotes vexillifer | reverse complement strand
GAGTGTACTGTGAGGTTTCAGTTGAATATCCTCATTCCATATCAATGCTTAGCATTCCTAAAGGAGGTACCTACAAAGAGAAATCAGGATTCAATAGGCTATTGGTATATTTTAAAAATAAACTGTAGCCAGTTCGCAGGAACCTTCAATAGAAGGATAATTTTTTTTTTTTTTCTCCTGCGGTACGCGGGCCTCTCACTGTTGTGGCCTCTCTCGTTGCGGAGCACAGGCTCCGGACGCGCAGGCTCAGCAGCCATGGCTCACGGGCCCAGCCGCTCGGTGCCACGTGGGATCTTCCCAGACCGAGGCACGAACCCGTGTCCTCTGCCTCAGCAGGCGGACTCTCAACCACTGCACCACCAGGGAAGCCCTAGAAGGATAATTTTTAAAAGATACTTTAATTTGCATGACAAGGTTAGATACTTTAATTTGCATGACAAGGTTAGGTGCTGTGATGGGAAGAGGACATTTTTGTTCTTCATGAATAAATCATTGTGCTTTTAGTTGCAATAAACCATTTAGAATGGTAATGCACAAGTTTCTAGAAACTAATTTATCTTAATAGATACTTTCATCAGCAAGGCATTTTGCTATATATTAAATCAGTATCTGAAATTCAAGGTCTACCAACAGAAACTCGGAAACTCGTTATAAGAACATTACAAAAAACGTCCTTGTTAAATATATAGCTTGTAACTTTTCCTTCGTTACCATAGTGCTAGAAAACAGTGGAAAGTTTTTGTTATACATTGGCGACGTGGAAATCTTTAGGATTTATTTTTCAGAATATTCTCTCTAGCTTTCTACAGGCTGCATTCCTCATTAAGTTGCATTCAGTCAGCGCCTTCCTATCTTGATTGCGAGTATGACCACAGCAACCTGGTCATATCCTTATTCAACTTGGTGGCAGTCCGTATGAATGTTTTTACTTATTTTTTTAGCTCTGTCAAATTCAACAATTTCTTGAATGCCTATTGTGCAAGCTGAACACCAGCCTCTATCCTTATTAATCAAGAGCATGTAGGACTTTGTTTGCTTTTTTTTTTTTTTAATTTTTTTAACATCTTTATTGGGCTTCAATTGCTTTACAATGGTGTGTTAGTTTCTGCTTTATAACAGAGTGAATCAGTTATACATATACATATGTTCCCATATCTCCTCCCTCTTTGTCTCCCTCCCTCCCACCCTCCCTATCCCACCCCTCCAGACAGCCACAAAGAACCGAGCCGGTTTCCCTGTGCCATGCGGCTGCTTCCCACTGGCTATCTACCTTACGTTTGTTAGTATATATATGTCCATGTCTCTCTCTCGCCCTAACACACCTCACCCTTCCCCCTCCCCATATCCTCAAGTCTGTTCTCCAGTAGGTCTCTGTCTTTATTCCTGTTTTACCCCTAGGTTCTTCATAACATTTTTTTTTTCTTAAATTCCATATATATGTGTTAGCATACGGTATTTGTCCTTCTCTTTCTGACTTACTTCACTCTGTATGACAGACTCTAGATCTATCCACCTCATTACAAATAGCTCAATTTCGTTTCTTTTTATGGCTGAGTAATATTCCATTGTATATATGTGCCACATCTTCTTTATCCATTCATCCGACGACGGGCACTTAGGTTGTTTCCATCTCCGGGCTATTGTAAATAGAGCTGCAATGAACATTTTGGTACATGACTCTTTCTGAATTCTGGTTTCCTCAGGGTATATACCTAGTAGTGGGATTGCTGGGTCATATGGTAGTTCTATTTGTAGTTTTTTAAGGAACCTCCATACTGTTCTCCATAGTGGCTGAACCAATTCACATTCCCACCAGCAGTGCAAGAGTGTTCCCTTTTCTCCACACCCTCTCCAGCATTTATTGTTTCTAGATTTTTTGATGATGGCCATTCTGACTGGTGTGAGATGATATCTCATTGTAGTTTTGATTTGCATTTCTCTAATGATTAATGATGTTGAGCATTCTTTCATGTGTTTGTTGGCAGTCTGTATATCTTCTTTGGAGAAATGTCTATTTAGGTCTTCTGCCCATTTTTGGATTGGGTTGTTTATTTTTTTGTTATTGAGCTGCATGAGCTGCCTGTAAATTTTAGAGATTAATCCTTTGTCAGTTGATTCATTTGCAAATATTTTCTCCCATTCTGAGGGCTGTCTTTTGGTCTTGTTTATGGTTTCCTTTGCTGTGCAAAAGCTTTGAAGTTTCATTAGGTCCCATTTGTTTATTTTTGTTTTTATCTCCATTACTCTAGGAGATGGGTCAAGAAGGATCTTGCTGTGATTTATGTCATAGAGTGTTCTGCCTATGTTTTCCTCTAAGAGTTTGATAGTTTCTGGCCTTACATTTAGGTCTTTAATCCATTTTGAGCTTATTTTTGTGTATGGTGTTAGGGAGTGATCTAATCTCATACTTTTACATGTACCTGTCCAGTTTTCCCAGCACCACTTATTGAAGGGGCTGTCCTTTCTCCACTGTATATTCCTGCCACCTTTATCAAAGATAAGGTGACCATATGTGCATGGGTTTATCTCTGGGCTTTCTATCCTATTCCATTGATCTATCTTTCTGTTTTTGTGCCAGTACCATACTGTCTTGATTACTGTAGCTTTGTAGTATAGTCTGAAGTCAGGCAGCCTGATTCCTCCAGCTCCATTTTTTGTTCTCAAGATTGCTTTGGCTATTCGGGGTCTTTTGTGTTTCCATACAAATTGTGAAATTTTTTGTTCTAGTTCTGTGAAAAATGCCAGTGGTAGTTTGATAGGGATTGCATTGAATCTATAGATTGCTTTGGGGAGTAGAGTCATTTTCACAATGTTGATTCTTCCAATCCAAGAACATGGTATATCTCTCCATCTGTTTGTATCATCTTTAATTTCTTTCATCAGTGTCTTATAATTTTCTGCATACAGGTCTTTTGTCTCCTTAGGTAGGTTTATTCCTAGATATTTTATTCTTTTTGTTGCAATGGTAAATGGGAGTGTTTTCTTGATTTCACTTTCAGATTTTTCATCGTTAGTATATAGGAATGCCAGAGATTTCTGTGCATTAATTTTGTATCCTGCTACTTTACCAAATTCATTGATTAGCTCTAGTAGTTTTCTGGTAGCATCTTTAGGATTCTCTATGTATAGTATCATGTCATCTGCAAACAGTGACAGCTTTACTTCTTCTTTTCCGATTTGGATTCCTTTTATTTCCTTTTCTTCTCTGATTGCTGTGGCTAAAACTTCCAAAACTATGTTGAATAAGAGTGGTGAGAGTGGGCAACCTTGTCTTGTTCCTGACCTTAGTGGAAATGCTTTCAGTTTTTCGCCATTGAGGATGATGTTGGCTGTGGGCTTGTCATATACGGCCTTTATTATATTGAGGAAAGTTCCCTCTACACCTACTTTCTGCAGGGTTTTTATCATAAATGGGTGTTGAATTTTGTCAAAAGCTTTCTCTGCATCTATTGAGATGATCATATGGTTTTTCTCCTTCAATTTGTTAATATGGTTAATCACATTGATAGATTTGCGTATATTGAAGAATCCTTGCATTCCTGGAATAAACCCCACTTGATCATGGTGTATGATCCTTTTAATGTGCTGTTGGATTCTGTTTGCTAGTATTTTGTTGAGGATTTTTGCATCTATGTTCATCAGTGATATTGGCCTGTAGTTTTCTTTCTTTGTGACATCCTTGTCTGGTTTTGGTATCAAGGTGATGGTGGCCTCGTAGAATGAGTTTGGGAGTGTTCCTCCCTCTGCTATATTTTGGAAGAGTTTGAGAAGAATAGGTGTTAGCTCTTCTCTAAATGTTTGATAGAATTCGCCTGTGAAGCCATCTGGTCCTGGGCTTTTGTTTGTTGGAAGATTTTTAATCACAGTTTCAATTTCAGTGTTTGTGATTGGTCTGTTCATATTTTCTATTTCTTCCTGATTCAGTCTTGGCAGTTTGTGCATTTCTAAGAATTTGTCCATTTCTTCCAGATTGTCCATTTTATTGGCATAGAGTTGCTTGTAGTAATCCCTCATGATTTTTTTTATTTCTGCAGTGTCAGTTGTTACTTCTCCTTTTTCATTTCTGATTCTATTGATTTGAGTCTTCTCCCTTTTTTTCTTGATGAGTCTGGCTAATGGTTTATCTATTTTGTTTATCTTCTCAAAGAACCAGCTTTTAGTTTTATTGATCTTTGCTATTGTTTCCTTCATTTCTTTTTCATTTATTTCTGATCTGATTTTTATGATTTCTTTCCTTCTGCTAACTCTGGGGTTTTTTTGTTCTTCTTTCTCTAATTGCTTGAGGTGCAAGGTTAGGTTGTTTATTCGAGATGTTTCCTGCTTCTTAAGGTGGGCTTGTATTGCTATAAACTTCCCTCTTAGAACTGCTTTTGCTGCATCCCATAGGTTTTGGGTCGTTGTATCTCCATTGTCATTTGTTTCTAGGTATTTTTTAATTTCCTCTTTGATTTCTTCAGTGATCACTTCGTTATTAAGTAGTGTATTGTTTAGCCTCCATGTGTTTGTATTTTTTACAGCTCTTTTCCTATAATTGATATCTAGTCTCATGGCGTTGTGGTCGGAAAAGATACTTGATATAATTTCAATTTTCTTAAATTTACCAAGGCTTGATTTGTGACCCAAGATATGATCTATCCTGGAGAATGTTCCATGAGCACTTGAGAAAAATGTGTATTCTGTTGTTTTTGGATGGAGTGTCCTATAAATATCAATTAAGTCCATCCTGTTTAATGTATCATTTAAAGCTTGTGTTTCCTTATTTATTTTCATTTTGGATGATCTGTCCATTGGTGAAAGTGGGGTGTTGAAGTCCCCTACTATGAATGTGTTACTGTCGATTTCCCCTTTTATGGCTGTTAGTTTTTGCCTTATGTATTGAGGTGCTCCTTTGTTGGGTGCATAAATATTTACAATTGTTATATCTTCTTCTTGGATCGATCCCTTAATCATTATGTAGTGTCCTTCTTTGTCTCTTCTGATAGTCCTTATTTTAAAGTCTATTTTGTCTGATATGAGAATTGCTACTCCAGCTTTCTTTTGGTTTCCATTTGCATGGAATATCTTTTTCCATCCCCTTACTTTCAGTCTGTATGTGTCTCTAGGTCTGAAGTGGGTCTCTTGTAGACAGCATATATATGGGTCTTGTTTTTGTATCCATTCAGCCAATCTGTGTCTTTTGGTGGGAGCATTTAGTCCATTTACATTTAAGGTAATTATCGATATGTATGTTCCTATTCCCATTTTCTAAATTGTTTTGGGTTCGTTATTATAGGACTTTTCCTTCTCTTGTGTTTTTGTCTAGAGAAGTTCCTTTAGCATTTGTTGTAAAGCTGGTTTGGTGGTGCTGAACTCTCTCAGCTTTTGCTTGTCTGTAAAGGTTTTAATTTCTCCATCAAATCTGAATGAGATCCTTGCTGGGTAGAGTAATCTTGGTTGCAGGTTTTTCTCCTTCATCACTTTCAGTATGTCCTGCCACTCCCTTCTGGCTTGTAGAGTTTCTGCTGAGAGATCAGCTGTTAACCTTATGGGGATTCCCTTGTGTGTTATTTGTTGTTTTTCCCTTGCTGCTTTTAATATGCTTTCTTTGTATTTAGTTTTTGACAGTTTGATTAATATGTGTCTTGGCGTATTTCTCCTTGAATTTATCCTGTATGGGACTCTCTGTGCTTCCTGGACTTGATTAACGATTTCCTTTCCCATATTAGGGAAGTTTTCAACTATAATCTCTTCAAATATTTTTTCAGTCCCTTTCTTTTTCTCGTCTTCTTCTGGAACCCCTATAATTCGAATGTTGGGGCGTTTACTGTTGTCCCAGAGGTCTCTAAGACTGTCCTCAGTTCTTTTCATTCTTTTTTCTTTATTCTGCTCTGCAGTAGTTATTTCCACTATTTTATCTTCCAGGTCACTTATCCGTTCTTCTGCCTCATTTATTCTGCTATTGATCCCATCTAGAGTATTTTTCATTTCATTTATTGTGTTGTTCATCATTGTCTGTTTCATCCTTTTTTCTTCTAGGTCCTTGTTAACTGTTTCTTGCATTTTGTCCATTCTATTTCCAAGATTTTGGATCATCTTTACTATCATTATTCTGAACTCTTTTTCAGGTAGACTGCCTATTTCCTCTTCATTTGTTAGGTCTGGTGCCTTTTTATCTTCCTCCTTCATCTGCTGTGTGTTTTTCTGTCTTCTCATTTTGCTTATCTTACTGTGTATGGGGTCTCCTTTTTGCAGGCTGCAGGTTCGTAGTTCCTGTTGTTTATGGTGTCTGTCCCCAGTGGCTAAGGTTGGTTCAGTGGGTTGTGTAGGCTTCCTGGTGGAGGGGACTAGTGCCTGTGTTCTGGTGGCTGAGGCTGGATCTTGTCTCTCTGGTGGGCAGATCCACGTCTGGTGGTGTGTTTTGGGGTGTCTGTGGACTTATTATGATTTTAGGCAGCCTCTCTGCTAGTGGGTGGGGTTGTGTTCCTGTCTTGCTATATGGTTGGCATAGGTTGTCCAGCACTGTAGCTTGCTGGTCGTTGAGTGAAGCTGGGTGCTGGTGTTGAGATGGAGATCTCTGGGAGATTATCGCCGTTTGATATTATGTGGGGCTGGGAGGTCTCTTCTTGACGAGTGTTCTGAAGTTGGCTCTCCCACCTCAGAGGCAGAGTCCTGATTCCTGGCTGGAGCAGCAAGAGCCTTTCATCCACTCGGCTTGGGAATGACCTGAAGCAGGCTTGCGAACGGGGCGCTGGGCGGGGCTGCAGCCTCCGTGTCCTCGAGGACGGTGGAAAGTGTGAAACACACGGGGAACGGGTAGGGCCCGCTGTCCTCGGTTTTCCTTGACACTGTCAAAGGGAAGCAATCTTTCCAGCCTTTTATCCTGAGGCATGTGTTTCTGCCTTGGAGAGATAGGGCCCTGGAAGCTCTCCAAAGCCCTTGAGTTCGGGTTTTCATGGAAGCTTCTTTACAAAGGCTGATGGATTACATCCCTGGCCTTTGGAGGCTGGACTCAATCTCTGGCCCTACCCCCTCCCCAGAGGTCCAGGCTGTTTGCTTTTAAGAATAAAAAAGGTTATTGGTTTTCCCTTGAATTCAGCCTTATGAAAATGGTTAGCTGTCAAGATTTTGCTTATTCAGTGTTACATCTAACATTTCCCATGAGGCAGCCAAATTGTTGTAAATTGAGTTTGATATTAATTTTTTTCCTTCAAAAGCTCTGTTCTTTCCTAAGATATTTAGGAGACAAAATTGGCAAGGTTTGGTGATCAGTTTGATGGGAGGGAAAGGGCAGATGTCTCCCTGGCTGTGTCTTGGTTAGCTGGATCAATGATTGACCTAATATACAAAATCAGCAATTTAGGAAATGTTATAGTTCAAGATACAATTTGAAGCATACTTAATTTAACTTCCCTTTCCTTCGGTAATTCCCAATGAATTGACACAAAGAATCTATTAATAAGGAAAAAACTGCTTATCACAAAAGCCAAAAAGAAAAAGGAAAAGAAAAATCATTCCGCCAGAAGCGACTAGTTTGGAAGAGCCCATCAAGGGGCAAATCTTTAACTTATTAGGACCTTCAAGAGGCTTGAAATTGGAGAAATGTCTAACAGATCCATTTTAATTCTCAGTCATGGAGCAAGATCTTTTTCTGTAGAATTAGAATATTTCTAATTCCTGTTGTCAAGGTGATTCACAAGAACACTGTGTGAGGTAGAAGTGTTAATGCTGTTCACCAAATATATTTGGCCTTCCCACTTCAAGAAACATAGGATTGCACTTTCCTGCCTTCTTCCAAGTTGAAGACCTTTCCGGGTCTTATTGGGTCGTTGAATGTGTGTGAACGTGATGTGTGTTATTTCTGAGCCCAAATTGTAAGAGTCAGTGCTTTTCCCTTTTTCTGACTTGGAAATTGTGGAAATAGACCCAGAAATAAGCAAAGGGAGACAAACTTCCCTTCTCACCTGCATTGGATAGGATGAATGAATGCAAAATAAATTTTGTCTTAATTCACTGAGATTTAGGATGTGTCTGTTATCACAGTGTAATCTAACCTGTCCTAACTGATCAGAATATATCTGTGAAAATAAAATACATAGTTGGAAAGAGGAGCCATATAACATCAGAAAAGATTAAGTAATTAATAGGATCTCTGAGTTTATAACTACAGTGGAGGCAATGTAAAATTGATAGATTAAAATTTAAATAGAAATTATAGATATTTTCCCAGAACTTAATGAAAAATACTAAAGACATGAAAATGATGATTGAAAGGATAAAAGATTGACGAATAGATTGAGAATAGTATATATACACTAGTAATTTTATTTATATATATGTTTGTATAATTATATATAGTATACAACTATGTATATATAGTTATATATACCTGTATAGTATATAGGTATTGTTTATGTAATTTGTGATACTTTTGTCTCCGTATATATAATTATGTATATATAATTATGCTGTATGTATGTGTATGTAGTTAGATATGGCATATATACATATATAATTTTATTTGTTGTATAAATGTTAATATAAATAGAAAATTTCTGAAGGAGAACATAGCGCAGATGAGCAATTATCAACAAATAGAAAAAATTTCCAAGATAGGATGGAGGTCTTTAATCATTATTATTAAAACCAAAATTAATGAAAATAGATCTACTCCTAAACTTGTCTTCTTGCATGGGTCACCGTTTCTAGTTGCAAACTGGAGAATCCACTCTTGCCAGTTTAAGCAGAAACAGCTTTTATTGTAGAGAATTCTATAGCTCACATACTCTCCCATAGGCTTCAGAGTGCTCTACATAGCCAGAAATAATTTCCACCACCTAGCTTTCCTTGGTGCTCAACAGCTTTTAGAATCCAGAGCTCTGACACCATCACCCACAAGGAACCAGGAAGAACAAGCACCACATTCATTAGAAGATGAGTCTTCTGAGTGCAGCTGCCTACCCATTATACTTACTTCTGATTTTGATTCTCTTGAGGTTGCATCTGATTGATGGAATCTGAGTCATGTACTGATACCTTGGCTGGAAGAAAGTTGGAAGATGAGGGAATTTTCGGCTTCTGCCTTGTTTGGGAAGACAGGATGCACACTGTGGCTAATTACTAAATATATTTCCAGGGAGGGTGATCACAGATGTTGAAGGCCTCACATAATGAACGGTTGACTACATGTGTTGACATTTTTAGTACTTCAAATAAAATGGAAAAAGTACTGGATATTTCCAGATGAGAGCATTAAAAAAAAGCAGATTGGTTATCATCAAAGGAAAATATCAAAGGAATTTAAAATACTAAAACTCAGTAGAGTTATGTCTATAGAGTTGTGAGAGGAAAGTATTGAATCAATTATTCTGTTAGAAGCACTTTGTATGAATGGATTTATTCAGTGTTCTCCCAGACCTGGAAGCTAGAAAGCACACAGAGGTATTTGACACCTGAGAGGAAATCTTGAGGCACTGAAAACAAATTTAACTCATTCACAGCATTCATGGGCTCTGGTGGAAAGTTGTTTTTTTCTTTTATTTTCTTTTTTAAAATCCATTTACAGGATAATGAAGGAAAAAAGGTAGCATTTATTCAAATATCTCCTGTCTACCTAGCACCGCATTTTGCATTGTATATGTCACCCTCTTAATTATAATTTCACATATATGAAATAGACACTAATATTCCCGTTTTACAGATGAAGGTGCTGAGGCTCAAAGAGAGTTGGTATTTCCCATACTTGGTAAAGCTGGGATTTAAACTTAGCATATTCTTGCCAAGTATAATACTGTTTTCACTGTGTCACATTGGCTCCCTCATAGCTTTATAACTGGGTGATTACCTAGAAGCTGTGATTCCTGAATTTATTGACGGAAAAAGGGTTTATAGAGAGTTACACGTTTTCAAATGTGTAAATCCTAAATAGTAAGATCCTTCCAGTATTATTACATTATCCCTTTGTGGTAAATTTTAGAAAATAGGTATATAGTCAGAGGAGAGAGTACTCCAAGTTTGTATTCTCAAAGGAACATTAAGTTTATAGACATACCATCAAGGTATATTTATTGTCTGACGAAGGACACACTGCTGAGATAAGTGTGCAGTTTCCTTTTATCCAGGCCTAAGGGCCCAAGTTGTCACTGCTTCCTAAGGTAGTAAGAAAAGCAAAACTGTTCTGTACCAACTGGTTCCCAATGCTTCCCTAATTTCTAGAGAGCAGAGTGAATATATGAGAAAAAATTATCTTTCAATTTTCATTCTCAAATAATTTCACTGGAAATGACATAAAATAGACGTTCTTAAGGAATAAAGGAACAAAATCAGATTATTTTCTTAAAGCAGATTGTGAATGTACACCCACACACACACACACACACATACGTTGGATATTGGAGATATATATATATATATATATATCTCCAAGACCCTGTAAGTAATATGCTTTCTTCTTTAGCACTTCCCAAATTACCAAAGACCGCTCAAAAAGTTATTGGGTTTTCTACTTATAAATTGTACATTACTGCCAAGTTTTGGTTAAGAGGGGCCTATTTCAACTAGGCTATAGTGGGATGTAAGGTCTTTAAAGCAAAGGGGTGTGGCAGATGAGGTTAAAGGTAGGTACCTTCCTACTCTGTGACTTTCCAACATTAATGTTCGTGTGAATCACCCAGGGATCTTGTTACATCACATGTTCTGATTTAGTATGTGTGGGTGGTACCTGAGGTTTTACTCTTCTAATAAGTCACAGGTGTTGCTTATGATGTTGGTTCTTGGACCACTCCTGCAAACAAGTTCTAGTTTGCCTTTCCTCTTGTAATCCCTCTCAAACCCTGCTCCCCACCCAAGCACTACCACTTGAACATAAGTAGTAATTTACTATATAGGAATATTATAGTGGACATTACTGATAGACATATCCTTCCTTTTAATTTTTCCAGTACATTTCATTATGTAATCTTTCCAGACTTAGGCTTAACCTGTCCTTAGCAACCCTGAAAAGATTTGAGGCCATGAAACAGTGGGCTCAAATTCTTACGGGACATCAAGAAATATCTAACTTCAAGGAATCATTTTGTAAAACTTACACCGTCAGCATAGTCTTTTCCTCTGTTACTGCTACATTTCCACTATGCCTCTCTATCCTTTATATTTAGTATTGAGACAGATGCCTACAGGTCTTGAAGCCATTTTTGATGTCTTGGTTGAGAAGCTTTCATTTAAGAAGCCTTGATGACCGTAAATCATTTATTCTAGGAGTTTCATTACAAGGGTTTTTTTCTACTCCATTATTTATATATATATATGTGACTCTGGTTTTGCTATTTTAAGATTTTCCATACATTTTTATGTCCTTGTTTATTTCAGTTCTACTCCTATTACTACTGTACAGTTTATCAACTAGAATTAAAATTTACCTCTGCTTTGAGTAACTTAAAGCTAAGTGTAAGTTTAGCAAGTTGGCAAGAACACAGGAAACATCAGATACTGTTTCAGCTTACTTTCATGATACAGAAACAAACGGCTCTCTAGTTTTAAAAAAAAATCCTCATAAGTTATCCTTGCAAATGATCACCAAGACTTAAATAAAATATTGTCTTTCGGGCTTCCCTGGTGGCGCAGTGGTTGAGAGTCCGCCTGCCGATGCAGGAGACGCGGGTTCGTGCCCCGGTCCGGGAGGATCCCACATGCCGCGGAGCGGCTGGGCCCGTGAGCCATGGCCGCTGAGCCTGCGTGTCTGGAGCCTGTGCTCCACAATGGGAGAGGCCACAACAGTGAGAGGCCCGCGTACTGCAAAAGAAAAAAATATATATATATATTGTCTTTCGTATGAGTCAAACAGTGGTTATCATCCACATTAAATAATTTTAATTCAAAACTGACAATTCACAACCATTAATAATTGTAGTTAAAGAGAGTCTTCTAAATGCTACTTGAGTTTTTATTTTCTATATTTTTTCAAGGAAGTAATTTAAAATTTACCAACCTTTAACTTTATAATTCTCACAGAATACATAAAAATGTAGGGAATTGCAAATGATTCTTTTAATCAGAATCTCATCAAACATTTTACAGGGTGTATTAAGCTGTTTCATAACGTAATTGATTCCCAGATTTCTTTTATATATCTTTTCTTGTAAGAATATTGGGCCCTAAACCTGTGTTCCAAAAGACACTTTTATGTCATAAAATAATACCAAAGAGAAGAATTAGCTGTATGAAATATATTTCTATATTTTGTAACAGATGTAAGTTTCATAGTCCCATGTGCAAACATGGATTTCTGTAGTAATCAAATGATGACATTTGTTTATGACTTTTTTTTTTTTTTTTTGCGGTATGCGGGCCTCTCACTGTTGTGGCCTCTCCCGTCGCGGAGCACAGGCTCCGGACGCGCAGGCTCAGCGGCCATGGCTCATGGGCCCAGCCGCTCCGCGGCATGTGGGATCTTCCCGGACCGGGGCACGAACCCGTGTCCCCTGCATCGGCAGGCGGACTCTCAACCACTGCGCCACCAGGGAAGCCCTGTTTGTGACTTTTGTTACTATTTGTTTTCACTCTGAACCTACTTTTTCACTGGCAGAAAAACTGAATCTAAAGACTTTAAAAATATAATCAGCTCAACCCAGTGATTTTTTTCAGAAGTCAAGGTTTACTTCATAATCTAGTTTACAAATACCATCTGGCTCTTCTACCTCCTTACCTTTTGTGGCCCTGAGAGGCCACAGATAATATGCAGAGGGAGAGGGCCTTACATATGTGATGAACAGGAGTTAATAAGAAAGGAGCCACTGTATCAGTCTCTGATTGATATCTGTTGTTGGCATGGTGATTTAATCTTTATTCTTTAGATAAGGGACATAATGTTGACTCAGGGTGACAAGTTAGATGGGGGTAGTCACCCATCTGGACCCAGTGTAGTTTCCTGGTAAGAGTAATTTTTCTTACCGTCTCATTCCTGGCTTTTGTAAAGTATATTGTGGCCAGAACACAAGGTTGTCTACATACGGCCTGGGAGATCTCTTGGCAAGGCCAACTACTTTCCCCTTTACTCACCTTCTGAGCCTTCTACTTGGATACGCGGGAAACTTACGGTCCCCTTCTCTGTCTAATTGTGACCACCGCCCCCCAAAATAGGAGATTTGGGGGGTAAGAGAGTAAGTATCCAAATACTCTTCTTGCTTTTTCTCACTCCCTATTTCCTTGCCTTTCCCCTGAATTCCTACTCTTCCCCTCCTTTATGGGAGACGGTGAAGTACATGCGGCAAAATACTATAGTGCGTTTCGCTGTTTGTTCTTTTTTTTTTTTTTTTTGCGGTCCGCGGGCCTCTCACTGTTGTGGCCTCTCCCGTTGCGGAGCACAGGCTCCGGACGCGCAGGCTCAGCAGCCATGGCTCACTGGCCCAGCCGCTCCGCGGCACGTGGGATCTTCCCGGACCGGGCCACAAACCCGCGTCCTCTGCATCGGCAGGCGGACTCTCAACCACTGCGCCACCAGGGAAGCCCCTCACTGTTTGTTCTTAAAACTATCCTCTGTTCAGCTGGGTCTGGTGAAGTTCACGTCTATCAGTTTGGGAGTTAGAACTGGAAGGATGTAAAACCTGTCATTGCAAATATTCTCCATATTCTTCCCTTTTCTTTTTTTTTTTTTTTTTTATATTCTCCCCTTTTCAAATCTCATTCCTTACTTTAAATCATCGCTTTTAAGCATAATAATCAAGAAGCATGTTTTATTGCTTTCTTAGTATTTGATGTAAGAATTGTTGTGGTCATCTGCCACAGAGCAATGTACCACATGTCATTCTGGTACATCCGGCGCTCACAAAGATAGCAGCATGATCCTGTGATTCAGATATTTTATTTTAGAGCCCTTGATTCTGAGCTCAACCACTTACCAGCTGCATTGCCTTGGGGGACTGTCAGCTTCGCTAAGCCTCATTTTAACCAGCTTTGAAATGTGGTTAATAATAGCAATAATAGCAATAGATTCATAATATTGTTGAAACTGGAAAATAGAGTAATCAATCCATGGAATTTTGTAAGTGATACATAGAGAATTTACTATCTCAGAAAAGAAAGAGTGAACAAAGAAAAGAAATATGGGTATTCAGGAAAAGTATATTTTATCAGCTTCTTTAAATAGTTTGATCCCAATAGTCTTTGGAACCTGAGTCCTGTAATCAATCTCTAACAATCCAGTGGTTGAGGTTCTAGGGTGTTTACTAGAATCCCCTAAGCAACTGGCAGGATATTGCTAATTTCCTGAGTTTTCAAATGCTGACTAATGATTCAATCATTTTTGCATTAAGATTTATTAAGTACTCCCAGGATGCTTCTTGCAGAGGGGGGAGTATGCAATACAGCTTACACCATAAAGTAGACATTGGACAGCTCCTCATGAATTTTCTCTGTAGAGAGTAAAACAAGGATATACGGGGAAGAGTCAGTGGGTAGAACTGACATCCTCTTTTCC